>NW_007377465.1:150075-233634 GCF_000475195.1 Diaphorina citri
AACACAGTCCACATCCTTTGTCCTTGCAGGTAATGTCAACAACTAAAATCAAACATCCTATATGGGGTGTTATCTTGATAGCATAGATTATTTTTCGTCAAAAATAAATTTGCCCCGAAGCTACTCAGACCATCTTGATGGAACAATGTCCAACAGACTAAAGAAGCAATAGGATATACTCGGGTACCTATTTGCCCGCAGCAATTTTAAAACATTATTGGTGTGCGTATTAATCCTAACATAAAAGCAATTTTCCGAGTTTAAGACGGCACTATAACAAAAGAAACAGCCTAAAGTAGGAGTCGATCCAATAAGATTGCGTGTTGTTACAGTTCTTTCCTAATTCTTCAGTACCTACCGTACACATATTCTTGGTTTTCTATTTCACTAAATATATTGCAATGCGTCCCCATTAGGACATATATCCACAAGGTGCCTTATTAACTTATCATTGATAAGAGAGAACCATTACTTATCTTCTGAATATGAAGTTCTATAACAAAAGAAACAGCCTAAAGTAGGAGTCGATCCAATAAGATTGCGTGTTGTTACAGTTCTTTCCTAATTCTTCAGTACCTACCTTACACATATTCTTGGTTTTCTATTTCACTAAATATATTGCACTGCGTCCCCATTAGGACACATATCCACAAGGTGCCTTATTAACTTATCATTGATAAGAGAGAACCATTACTTATCTTCTGAATATGAAGTCTTCAATTCATTTGTTCCTCCTTCATTTGTTTAGTAGACTTCCCCCTACAAGCATCTAATTCATCGTTTTGTTTGATCTCGACGTCACCCATTAGCCTTGAGCCTGAAGCAATTGAAATAGTTTGATGAATTACCCAGAGAGAGTTGATAGGAAACGATGCAGTTATCAGGAGTTGTGCACTTGATTTTCAACAGGGTCAATAGAGATTCTCTGATGTTACTATTGATTCTAGATTCCGGAAGTTTTGCGCCACACCTTTTGCTGAAATTGAGATTTTTGATGCGGATTGTGTGCGGAGAAAATAGTGTAACTCTCTTGATGAGCTATTTGCCATTACAAAGTACCTAGGGAAAAGTTACGTATATGAGCCGTTTTCTGACTCCTTGTTGTTTGACCATTGCTCATCTTGGTGGTTTGGTTGTTTGTTTATTTTTATTTGTCCTGACTAATAGGTCTAGGAAATTGGTTGTTATAAGGTTGTGTAACTCCTGATTTTTAAGTGTCAGAATTTTTAGTGCCTTATGTGTTGTGACTTCTGACATTTGACATATACCATAGGTACATTCTATGACTCACTATCGTTAACTGTCGTAAGTAGGTTCCTATGGTTTTATTGTTAATGAAAGGCGTCAATCTTTGCTACATCTTCTTTAACTGCGCCTTTTCACAAATTTATTTGGAATTGGCGTTACGCCTCCTATCTAACGCTTCCTCCCTGCTCCTTTCTTTCTCATGTCAAACTTTGCTGCATGCACGTATCAAAATAAAATGTAATAATTATACCTTACTTTCAGAAGTGATTTTTGATTGCACATTTTATTACCATATTCTTTTGTTCTCATATGACGTCTATTTATTTGTGAGCCTGTAAAAGTACGTCCAAAACGGGTGATTTTTATGCCTACCTACATACCTATATGCATAATAATGCACTATTGAGTCTATTGGTTTCTTGTATATATTTTCTTCGTGCTCTTTTGTTTCAGGTAAGATGCATGGATTTTTCTTCGGCGTTAACTGCCCGACTGTATTGGTTAGCTATGGTTATATTGGTTATGGTTCTGATGCAAGAATTCGTAAGTTTTTCCTTATTTAACTCCTGTTATCCGATCTATTTTCTTCGTGCTCTTTTGTTTCAGGTAAGATGCATGGATTTTTCTTCGGCGTTAACTGCCCGACTGTATTGGTTAGCTATGGTTATGGTTCTGATGCAAGAATTCGTAAGTTTTTCCTTATTTAACTCCTGTTATCCGATCTCATTTTCAAGATCAATTTTAGTTACTGCGCGATTTGTATGACTTGTTTTGCATTCGATAATTCGATTTTGCGAGGTTTGCACAAGGCTTTCTTTTTCTCCATCGACGATATCCGATCTCATTTTCAAGATCAATTTTAGTTACTGCGCGATTTGTATGACTTGTTTTGCATTCGATAATTCGATTTTGCGAGGTTTCCACAGGGCTTTCTTTTTCTCCATCGACGATTTTAGACAACTAGGTATGTATGTGGGTAAATATGTTAATAACGGCTTTGGGTAAGCCGGACCTCCTCTGGATTTGCGTGCTCTTAAATCTTCCTTCCGGCTCGATCTCATTTTCAAGATCAATTTTAGTTACTGCGCGATTTGTATGACTTGTTTTGCATTCGATAATTCGATTTTGCGAGGTTTGCACAGGGCTTTCTTTTTCTCCATCGACGGTTTTAGACAACTAGGTATGTATGTGGGTAAATATGGTAATAACGGCTTTGGGTAAGCCGGACCTCCTCTGGATTTGCGTGCTCTTAAATCTTCCTTCCGGCTTATTTACAACATCTTTGAACATTTTTTACAGCATCTTCTGTAGTTGGTTTCTCTTGGTGTGTATTTGGTTTCCGACCGTTCCAACTTCCATATTTGTTCGGATCGAGATCATATTTTATTATAATTTATAATAATTCCTTCTCAGCATGATCAGAAGTAAAATCAATACACGAGAAGCGAAGTCTGATTTAGATATTAAGACAGTATTACATGCTTGATTTGTAATCTTTTTAATATCTCTATGAAATAAATAGTATGGAATTTTATACATAAAAAATTATAAACTAACAACTCTCGTTTTCTACATAATAAATCTGCCCGGTCAAAGTAAAAGTAGACAAAACATGAAACTGAATCAGTTTGTGATGTCTAGTGATGTTTTCATTTTCAATCGAAACAAAACATAAATATTAATATAGCCTGGATCAGTAGAGCAGAGAGCTAGACTAATCACTCAACTGCTCATTGCATTACTCACTCAGGGGCTAACTTCTAACTTGTGTTGAGTTGTGATGTGCATGGGCTGTGTTACGTTGAGCACCTGGAGGAGCTAGGAGCTTGGAGTTTGTTGATACTTTTCGAGGGCATTAACTTTATTATTCTTGTCCATGAGATTGAAAAAAGGATTCAAACATTTCACATACTCGATCATCTTTGCTTATTTTGTTTCCATGAATCTACAATTCTACAGTAAACAAAACAAAGTGCAAAATTCAACAGCAACCAATAAAAATGATGTTTTCTGAAAATCCCTATCACAAGTCGAGGGATCCATGGGTGCTCTTTGTTGGAAAAACTAGAAGATCCACACATTCCGACGTACTCTGTGCGTTTGTTTGTTATTGATGATGGCCATTATTACGTATTGTCTACATATTTATTATTGCGTCATGGCGATTGGTGATAAAGGGTTTCCACTGTTTTGGAAAATTCACGTTAATAAATAACTTAATTAAGAGATACTATTGTTACCTTGGATGAAATTGAAATTGGCAAATGCTTTGACGTAGAGACAGTATTCAGTATTGTATGAAACAAAGATATCGAACTTTAAACTAAAGTTCTTACCTAACCCAAAATAGAAATTATTGCGATTATCTAACAAAAATTTATTAATAGTATTAATACTAATATGTATGTCGGTAAACAAATGCTGGTTAAATATTCAATACCGCTCTATCAATGAGAACAAAAGCTTAAAGCTCTCGATTCATTGAACTCTATTGTGTAACTGACATAGTAACGATTCCATCGGATAACCCCAACGGTTGAAGTGTTGAACCAAACAAAAGTGCCATTCTAATAAATCATAGTAAAAGTGAACTAGACTGTTTTATCCTAGCGAAAGAGACTTGAGCAGAGGATTTTGCATCGGTGTTACTGCAGAAGGTATTTTCTGCCACCTAACCGACTATAACCTTTAGAGCTCTGCTCAGTTATCATGTCAAAAGTCAGAACTCCTGTGTTGAGTTGTGATGTGCATGGGCTGTGTTACGTTGAGCACCTGGAGGAGTTAGGAGCTTGGAGTTTGTTGATACTTTTCGAGGGCAATAACTTTATTATTCTTGTCCGTGAGATTGAAAAAAGGATTCAAACATTTCACATACTCGATCATTCAACAGCAACCAATGAAAATGATGTCCCACACATACCGGCTGCGTGAAAAAAAGTGGCCCTTGTTTTCTGAGTTCCGTCCCGAGGGTAAAATCCAAGTTCCGTCCCTCCGAGTTACTACAATTACGAGCCTGAAGGTAAGGATGCCAGACTTGACTACCGCTCTATCAATGAGAACAAAAGCTTAAAGCTCTCGATTCATTGAACTCTATTGTGTAACTGACATAGTAACGATTCCATCGGATAACCCCAACGGTTGAAGTGTTGAACCAAACAAAAGTGCCATTCTAATAAATCATAGTAAAAGTGAACTAGACTGTTTTATCCTAGCGAAAGAGACTTGAGCAGAGGATTTTGCATCGGTAAAAATATTGGCAGCGCTCAATGACAGGGAAAAAAACTTGTGCTTCCCCTGACGGTACTGATTATACGGAGCTGCGGAATTGACATTCTGATGGTCTTTTATAATTAATTGCAAGGTCTTGTATAATGAACTGTATTCCCAATCATGTATGCAGAAAGTATGTATCCTATCATATGTATAAACGAGACCCTATTTAGACTGTTGGCTGCTGGGGTAAAGGGACTTTTTAGTCCTATTTGGGTAGGATTAACGAGGTTTAAATTTCGCTACGTTTTGGATCAAGCTTTGAGGAACTCCAGCAGTCAGGTTATAGATTATATTAATTTTTATACGCTCAGCTTACTTACGTTCCTGTTTGAAAATATGAAATGCAAATTGACAGGACCTAGCCCAAAACTAGAAGTTAAGTGTAGCGTATCCTCACTGGTCTCTATCCTAGGCAGAAATCATTGTTCGTTCCAGACCTACCGTGCTGTAGGTACAAATAGAAGTAGGTTTAACAAAGATTCCAGATTTTATTGACATTAGTGTCCAGAGGCAACGTGAGCTTTTTTTGAGCAAAAGTATTATCGCTCCACTGACGTTTGCATAAAATTATGCACTGCATTGTTGCATAACGATCACAACAATAAGCCAAGTGAAATCTTACACAATGTTTTATCGTTGGAGCTTTGGGTCTTGCAAATGTTGCTCCCTAAGTCCCTTTGTTAGTGACAACGGTGTTAGGTGGTAGGTAATCAAATTGAAAATCCTAGTTTTTCTTGTTCCTCCTCTCCTCCTGGTACTTAGTACAAAGGTAGAGGTACATTATTTTCATCGCCTGTTCCAATAGTTTTGCTTGCTTTGGTTCATGGGCCCTCTTTGATATAAAACTCGCGTAAACCCGCGATCTAGTGTGCTCATTCCCATCTACAAATCCTAAATCTAATTTTAATCTATTAAAATAGCAAGTTCATGAGATCATTCTATTAGCAGTATTATGAGAGTATGAGACTATGTTTAGTCTATTCATTTTAATTCATCGTTTTGTTTGATCTCGACGTCACCCATTAGCCTTGAGCCTGAAGCAATTGAAATAGTTTGATGAATTACCCAGAGAGAGAGTTGATAGGAAACGATGCAGTTATCAGGAGTTGTGCACTTGATTTTCAACAGGGTCAATAGAGATTCTCTGATGTTACTATTGATTCTATAGATTCCGGAAGTTTTGCGCCACACCTTCTGCTGAAATTGAGATTTTTGATACGGATTGTGTGCGGATAAAATAGTGTAACTCTCTTGATGAGCTATTTTCTATTAAAAAGTACCTAGGTAAAAGTTACTTAGGTATATGAGCCGTTTTCTGACTCCTTGTTGTCAATATTATTTTGTTAATGTTCGACAGTTGCTCATCTTGGTGACTTTAGGCTGTTACTTTTGTCGACGATAGGTCTAGGAAATAGCTAGTTACAAAGTTCTGTGACTCCTGGTTTCAAGTGTCAGGATTTTTACTGCCTTATGACTTCTGACATTTGGACTTGACATGTACGATGCGTCCTATGACTCACTATGGTCAACTGTAGTAAGTAGGTTCCTATGTTTTTATTGTTGATGAAGGGTGTCAATCTTAGCTACATCTTCCTCTTTTTGTTCACCTTTTTACAATTTTATTTGGAGTTGGCGTTACCCTCCTATCTAACGCTTCCTCCCTGCTCCTTTCTTTCTCTCTCATGTCAAACTTAGCTGCATGCAGGAATCAAGATAAAGTGTAATAATTGTAGGTACGTACCTTACCTACAATTATTACACTTTTTGACAATAAAATTAGTCGAGTAAATAGACCAATTTTCTTAGAACCAACACCTCCAAAAAGGAATAGATTTGAACATGGTCTTTATATCTACGAGTATACCTTACTTTACCTTGCCATTATAATGATGGAGAGGTAGAGACTGCAGGTCGCACCAACATCATTAACAAAGGCCCTCCACACACTGGAGAAACAAAATATATATCCCTCAAATTTAACACATCAGCTTCCAAGTGTAGAAAAATAGCTTAAACACCAGAGAATATTCCTGAGTTGTGCTTTGATCATTGAATGAAAAATCAAAGCTCTTATGGTATGACTTGTAAGTTCAATGAACATCGCTCAGAATCAGCGAGATCGCTGGACTTGATTTGATTCCGACATGATCAAGTTAGCCAGTACTCACATGATATTGATCATGTGAACAACATACATGGAAATAGAATTTACGTATGGTATGAGACTGGAATGGAAACACTTTTTTCAAACAGTTGGACATTCCTTCAACGGATTCTAACGATGCCATGTCGAGATAGCTTTAGCAGTGCTCTTCTTTGCAGATGGTTTGATTGTGATATGAATTGAGTAGCCCAATTCCAAAAGTGGACAAAGGCTCAATTTTTAGAAATTGAGTTTTTGGTATACATATCTATATTCGTCTTTTCAAGGCGAATCGATTGTAAAGATCGTCAGGCGTAAAAAATGTATCGTCAGGCGTATAAAGGGGCGTAAGTATCAGCTACGGTACCAAACATGGACGAAAATTCGCGTTTTGCCAATTTAGGTTCCGAAAATTAAAAAAGCCTATTTTTGAATAGCATTTCCGGGTCCAAAACTAGACAAAATAGGATAGAGGATAAACAGGACAAAAACCTTACGGTTCCAAAAGGGGACGAATCGGATTTTCGGTGCTAAAACTGGACATCTCGGAACTTTGAAATTAAATAACTAATTAATGTCAACTTTGTCAGAAATTCCATAAGTACTAACAGAATGAAGAATCCCTTAGATTTTAGCTTTTTTTAAGACCAAAACCATTAAAATTGGTTGCTTCTTTCAAAAGATACGAGTTTTTCGTGTTTTCCCTATAAAAGTTTATAAAGCCTTTGTCCACTTTTGGAACTGGGCTACTCAATTATAAAGTTAGCATTCACCAGGCATGAGGGACAAAACTTTCACTGTCGTCAGCAATTTCTCGTCAAGTAGCTTAATGCCTATGAAAACACTATTCAGATGAAATAGAATTTACGTATGGTATGAGACTGGAATGGAAACACTTTTTTCAAACAGTTGGACATTCCTTCAACGGATTCTAACGATGCCTTGTCGAGATAGCTTTAGTAGTGCTCTTCTTTGCAGATGGTTTGATTGTGATATGAATTGAGTAGAGAAAAAAATGTATCGTCAGGCGTATAAAGTGCTTCTTTCAAGAGATATGAGTTTTTCGTGTTTTCCCTAAAAAAGTTTATAAAGCCTTTGTCCACTTTTGGAACTGGGCTACTCAATTGTAAAGTTAGCATTCACCAGGCATGAGGGACAAAACTTTCAGTGTCGTCAGCAATTTCTCGTCAAGTAGCTGAATGCCTATGAAAACACTATTCAGATTGGCTGCCTGGCTGGCTCAGCCCAAGTGTTGAAGAGGAAAAAGGTGTCCATTGTTAGTGTACCTGATGTTTTCTTGGAAATTACCATCCACTACAAATACAGAACCAACCTTTGTTTTCGAAATCTTTTCACATCAACCTTTGTGAGTTCTAATCAGTCCCAGAGTCCTCGAAATTTGAAGCGGTTCTGAGGAATGGAAATTACCATCCACTACAAATACAGAACCAACCTTTGTTTTCGAAATCTTTTCACATCAACCTTTGTGAGTTCTAATCAGTCCCAAAGTCCTCGAAATTTGAAGCGGTTCTGAGGAAATATATATTTGGTATTCGTACACAAGTACAGCACAGAAGGTGGATATTTACTCAACTTTCCTATGAAATGAATGACTCTTAACAAATTATCTTGTAGGTATTCTAGAGATCAAGAGAAATTCAAAGGATAAATCACAGGAAATAGCCTGCGAAAATCCGAATGATTGTTTGTCACGTCTAACTGTTCTATGAGATTAAAGGCTTGGTTGTTGGTTAGTTAGCCTTAAGTACTTATAAGAAATCAAAACTCGCCTACCATTCCACAAGGTGGGTGGGTGAGTGGCTGTTGGTGTTCTTGTCCAATTATTATAAAATAAGTGCAGTGTAAGGAAATCACTTTCTCTGTTTACACTGTAAATATGTCCTCTTCATGACCATCAGGTACCCGCCTTCACTTTGCACACTCCGGAGGCTCTTTCTCCATGAAGTAAACTTATCTCTGATATCATGAGCATCTAATCTAAGAGTTGATCTTGGTACCGCCTTCGTTATTGTTTTATGAATGTTTTGAATGCAAGGTTTTGCATAACATTGATTTCTAATGGACATTATTTGGCCACGTAAGTGACATAAGACCCCAGGTGTGGGAAGAGGTTTTGAAAAGAGCTGACATGAGCAGAATGCCATTACCGCGCACCGTCCCAAGCGACAAATATGATTGGGGCAGCTGAAACGTAAATAACGAAACCCAAGCTGACACTTGTTCCACGGTACTTAAATTTCCATTTTTTAATGAAAATTTCAGTTTAGTTTCTCTACATTTTATACTATTCCAAAGAATATAAATTTCCAAGTTTTACTATTAAAATAATGTGAACCGTTTAGCATATTGCTCGCTTCTGCAAATTTGTCTGAACAAGAGCTTTTGTTTCCGCCAGCTGGGACAATTTGACTAACTTTCTAGATTAAGAAGATGGCATGACGCTGTCGAATTTTTACCCAGATAGAAAACTGAGCTTCAAGATGTTCACCAATTCACCATGCTCAAGTAATAATTGTAATATACATAGTTGACGGATGTTCCCCTCGTTCAAATCAGGATGAGACTCAGTGATTGTCATGTCTTCATAGTCTATGATTAATGAATCTTTTAGATGTATCTGATTGAATAATTCTATGAAAACTATGTGTGTATATTCGACCATTTGTTTGATTTGAAACAATAATAATCGAATCAATTGAGTGAAGATTTCACGATATGATCTTGATCTTGTGGTATCTTGCATAACAGCTCGAGATTCGAGGATACATCTGAGAGCCGAATTTCAAATAGCACCGATAAAGATAACGCTATGTTTGCCGATGAAGGTTTTAATAATGGTCTGTCTCTAGATCCTTAGTAAAGTGTACACAAATTAGGATGTACATAAGTAATTAAAGTTGTTCCAGAATCTTTTAAAAATGTCTAAAAATAGGTACTTGTGGGACATTACAAAATGGTCGTCTTTACCTATATAAAACATAGTTGGTAACACATTTTTATTCCCTGTAAAAATGAGATGTTCCGAGTTTTTATCAAAACGAAAACATCGGATGAGTTGACAAAACCTAATAATAAACTAGTCAAATAATACATCCGGAGGGAGGCTAGAGTCATATTAAAATCTTCCTGTGAACAATCAAAAGAGCATCATGACCCCCAAGTCCTTACTTTGGAGACAATCTGAAAGAGAGTAAACAAACCGAGGAACTCTATAGTTGGCGGACCCTGGATTTACCCTAGCACTTCGTCTACTTATTCTTATGTGTCCACCTTGAAAGTCTCGATTTTAGCTGTATTAAAGTTACAAAATAACTCATTTTGGCAGTATAACTGATTTCGTGATTTCTTTAGTTCAAACTAGAGATCATTCTTCCAAATTTACTTCATAGGTCCTAGCGGTAAATTTTCGTCTACAGGACTCAAAAAATGTGCCCAACTAATGCTCTTCTACTAAAAAGATTTCCAAGACAGATACATATAAAATTTTACAAAGATGACAGAGATGACAGTGCGTTATTAAATTATAATTCATGGCCGATGAATCAGGCCTGTGTCTAGGATCAACAACTCATCATAACTGCATGATAAATGCATCTTGTATCATTCCAATGGACGTAAAAGGTTTCAAGAATTAATTGCAAAGTTAGTAACAATTAACAAAAGCCCTAATGCTGACAAATTTGCCAATTGCAAGACAGTGATTTCAACTAACTTGTGATTATTATCCCTAAGAAGTTTGTCACCTTCAATATTGTTGGGAGAAGGGGGTAGATGCTAAAAGACCTTTTTTTAGCTTTACAAAGCACATGTAAATGATTCGCATATTGGTCTCAAATATCTGTTACTTAGATAAGCACAACTAAAGACCTATGGGTGCTGAAAAGCCGTAATGGCTTGCCATTAGTATTAGAGAATTCAGATGTGGATTCAGTGTATTTTCGATACCTTTGAAATCCGAGCCTGGGACTTGTTATCTGTTGTGATGTTAACATGTCCTGGGTATTAATAAAAATTTATATCAAATTTAAACCGAGTAGGATTTGATAATATAAAGAAGAATAATGTGCTCGTTGAAATTGTTATCTAGTAATGAATGAATCCTGTGTGATCTCTTTGACCTGCCAGTCCGGTCATCTCATCCTCCCATAACATACACTCACATGTTGAGTTTTAAGTGCTTATTAAAACATTATGCTGTCAGGATGCACATCGTAGACTGTGAGTGTTCAAGTTCATGTGACTTGAGAATCCCTAAACGTTAGACACATTCGCCTGAGACTGACATTTGTTGTTGATCTTAATGGTTTGGTCAGAGTTTCTGCAACAGTGTACGTTGGATGAGTGAAAAAATTGAGGAGCGATGCATTTGCAAAGCTTTTACGGGTCAGACGGTGTCTTTCCTTGTTTGGCAGTTATAAAATAACATTTTGTATGGCTTATTTGTGTGATACAATAAAAAATTGCATAACAAAAGAATTTTAGACTGAACTTGGCAACTAGCTGGGTACAGGTGGGTTGTGTAAAAGAAACACATGTGTTCGGAACGTTATTTACTACTATTCCATGTTGCCATGTGTTGTAAGGACAGGGTGCTCGGATTGTGTTGCTTGGTACATAGACTTAACTGTCGGGGTTGCTTCTCGGCTTTCTAGCTTTAAACTTATATCTTTGGATTTACGAATATATCTCCCGTTATGACGTCAAATGGGACGAATGCCTCTTGGGATTTAAAACTTTCTTTTAAAATATGTACGTCTACCGTATGTTCTGTTTCTGTCATCAAGAATCGTAGAGCCCTGTACAAACAGACTTAACGTCTCTTGCATTGCGCGGATTAGCGCGAAAGAACTGGGTTCATATTTCATGTACTTAGTCTAAATACATCTTCCTTTACGAAGAAAAACAGTACGTGCATGGAGACTCTTTTTCTGTTGTGTTCATTTAACAATGCGTCGTAAATAGCTGGATATAAAACTCGCCTGTGAAGCATCAGCAATGTTACCAGTGTCAAGTGGATCAGTATCTGGCGGCCCGGTTGCATGTACCTCATTGTTCTTTTCAGCTAGAAACTGGTGATACTGAACATACATGTGTTCTCACGCCTTGATTTCGTATTCAGTTGAACCGGTGTTTATCGCAAAATTGGCTGCTTCAATTGTTTCTGGTTGACATTCGTGCACGTACGCAAGGCCCGTCTCATTTAGGAAAAGAATCAAAGCACAAACTGTCAACACTCATTGATTTATTGGTTTGTCTTTTTATTTGGACATGATGTAAACCATATGCTATTGAAAGTTTTAAAAGTGCAGATTCGTAGCGGGTTTTCGATGGAATGTCCGGGTTTTTGGAACCAAATGTCCTACTTTTTAAAAATTTGATCTGGAGACCCTAGTCATCGGTGACATTTGTGCAATATTATGATCCTTAGTTAATAAATGGACTGGAAGGTACTCTTATCTGAGTTCCGTCCCGAGGGTAAAATCCAAGTTCCGTCCCTCCGAGTTACTACAATTACGAGCCTGGAGGTAAGGATGCCAGACTTGATCACTGGTGACTTCAGACTCTGGCGACTGAACCGTAATAGTCATAATAATACTGTCTGAGTTCCGTCCCGAGGGTAAAATCCAAGTTCCGTCCCTCCGAGTTACTACAATTACGAGCCTGGAGGTAAGGATGCCAGACTTGACCACTGGTGACTTCAGACTCTGGCGACTGAACCGTAATAGTCATAATAATACTACGATTATTATGGAATAATCATCAGACTGGACAACTAGACACACTTGTAATTAGTTGTATAACCACGAGTATTTTGGGTCATCGGTGACATTTGTGCAATATTATGATCCTTAGTTAATAAATGGACTAGAAGGTAGGCTATGTTACTGCAGAAGGTATTTTCTGCCACCTAACCGACTATAACCTTTAGAGCTCTGCTCAGTTATCATGTCAAAAGTCAGAACTCCAAAATAAATGATAAAATTCGATGCCATAAATTTTATGAAATTTATGATGGAACTAGGCAAAAGAAGAAACAACAATAAAATTAGTCGAGTAAATAGACCAATTTTCTTAGAACCAACACCTCCAAAAAGGAATAGATTTGAACATGGTCTTTATATCTCTATATTCGTCTTTTCAAGGCGAATCGATTGTAAAGATCGTCAGGCGTAAAAAATGTATCGTCAGGCGTATAAAGGGGCGTAAGTATCAGCTACGGTACCAAACATGGACGAAAATTCGCGTTTTGCCAATTTAGGTTCCGAAAATTAAAAAAGCCTATTTTTGAATAGCATTTCCGGGTCCAAAACTAGACAAAATAGGATAGAGGATAAACAGGACAAAAACCTTACGGTTCCAAAAGGGGACGAATCGGATTTTCGGTGCTAAAACTGGACATCTCGGAACTTTGAAATTAAATAACTAATTAATGTCAACTTTGTCAGAAATTCCATAAGTACTAACAGAATGAAGAATCCCTTAGATTTTAGCTTTTTTTAAGACCAAAACCATTAAAATTGGTTGCTTCTTTCAAAAGATACGAGTTTTTCGTGTTTTCCCTATAAAAGTTTATAAAGCCTTTGTCCACTTTTGGAACTGGGCTACTCAATTATAAAGTTAGCATTCACCAGGCATGAGGGACAAAACTTTCACTGTCGTCAGCAATTTCTCGTCAAGTAGCTTAATGCCTATGAAAACACTATTCAGATTGGCTGGCTCAGCCCAAGTGTTGAAGAGGAAAAAGGTGTCCATTGTTAGTGTACCTGATGTTTTCTTGGAAATTACCATCCACTACAAATACAGAACCAACCTTTGTTTTCGAAATCTTTTCACATCAACCTTTGTGAGTTCTAATCAGTCCCAGAGTCCTCGAAATTTGAAGCGGTTCTGAGGAAATATATTTGGTATTCGTACACAAGTACAGCACAGAAGGTGGATATTTACTCAACTTTCCTATGAAATGAATGACTCTTAACAAATTATCTTGTATTCTAGAGATCAAGAGAAATTCAAAGGATAAATCACAGGAAATAGCCTGCGAAAATCCGAATGATTGTTTGTCACTTCTAACTGTTCTATGAGATTAAAGGCTTGGTTGTTGGTTAGTTAGCCTTAGCAAACCTTGAAGGCACTTTACGGACAGAAAAAAAGTAGGTCCGTGGGCTGAAATTTATTTTCGTTTAAAAATATAGGAAATAGAATAATAGATCCTATAGGAAGGAACTCGGAGAGAAATAATTAGCAATGAACTAGAAATCTAGATCCCGAGTCTGAAGAGGTCAGAGCAAATCAGTAATCTAGGAGGGAATATAAATAAGAGCAATAATACTCGTAGGTGCTTGGATTTCTAGTTTCTATTCAGGGCATACCCGTATTTTAGGTCTTGGGTAGGTAATTCTCGAGTTGTAAACGGGAAAGGTGGGCTCTATTGCTCCGATGTAAATTTTGTCACTATTTATGACGGTGTTATAATTTGTCGGCACTTACAACAAACTTTATTACCAACAGGTCTCTTGTTTGTACCTTTTCATCGTTCCCATGAGTTGAATTGAAAGAGGACTTTGTGGTAGTGTTTTTGTTTTTAACATATTGAAGAAATCTGAAAGGGCCCGTTATGCGGTCATGATCTCTTGTTTGTACCTTTTCATCGTTCCCATGAGTTGAATTGAAAGAGGACTTTGTGGTAGTGTTTTTGTTTTTAACATATTGAAGAAAAGTGAAAGGGCCCGTTATGCGGTCATGAGTGATGTTTTTATTTGTGAGCCTGTAAAAGTACGTCCAAAACGGGTGATTTTTATGCCTACCTACATACCTATATGCATAATAATGCACTATTGAGAGTATTGAGTCTATTGGTTTCTTGTATAAGACACTTCCACTGAGGTGAACAGTGCGTACTTCTTATATCGCTTTAATGGATAATGAATTCGATTGCATATAGGATAATTACTGATAATATCAAACCTATATTTGGTTTGGTGTCCAAGACTACTGTACAAGTGTAACCTGTGCATACATTTTACATTCCAGATTCCAGACCACAAGAGTAATTACTGATAATATCAAACCTATATTTGGTTTGGTGTCCAAGACTACTGTACAAGTGTAACCTGTGCATACATTTTACATTCCAGACCACAAGAATTGAGACCAAAAAGAGCATTTACCAGTATTACAACACGCTTTCTTGCGTACAAAATAATTTTGTAGCTAATTAAAACCTAGCCTCCACCTTGTATCTTGACTTGCGATGTAAACTTGTAATAAAAAATTCTTAAAGCCTTCCTTTAGTTTCTATCTTGAACGTTGCGTACACCTTTTTAATTAGTTCTTCGTCTCGTCTGGGTTTTGTAATATATTTTTTAAAACCAACTGTTTTTTTCTCTGTGTCGGTTCCACTATAGTGCCCCAGAGACCCATAGGAAACCTATTTCAGTTTTTATGAATATTGAAATACCTTTTTAACGCCTTTTCACATGTGATGAGAAGGCGGGGACGAGTGTCAAAAAAAATTAATGAGAATCTAGTACGAGTCAAAACATCCGAAACCACTTAAACATCTACCCAGAGAGAGAGGAGATTCTACTTAAAACCCAATAACCCACCACAACCTGCATCAAAATCCAGAACACCAGACATACAAGCCGGGAGAATCATGTTCAGATATTTTATGAGGCCCATCCAAAATACCATGGTCCTGACCGAGATAGAAGGAGGAAATGGAAATTGTGTTAGTGTGTCATGTATTCAACCTTTCCTCAAACAATTCAGATCTCAGTTGAAAATCCTAAAGCCATGTGCCTCGTATCCATGAAATGAAAGCATTTAAGATCAGCTTAGCCTTCCTGACAATAACGACGAAATATACATTTTGGAGGCTTGAAAAGTATCCTTACAGACAGCTGAAGAATATTTGAACTATCACATTAGTTCTAGAGCACCGTTGAAAATCCTAAAGCCATGTGCCTCGTATCCATGAAATGAAAGCATTTAAGATCAGCTTAGCCTTCCTGACAATAACGACGAAATACATTTGGACATTTTGGAGGCTTGAAAAGTATCCTTACAGACAGCTGAAGAATATTTGAACTATCACATTAGTTCTAGAGCACCTATGTACCTGGGTATTGAAAAAGGATTTAAGTCCCATGTCTGGAAAAAGATGAAGACTCTTAATTAGAATAAGTATTGCAAAAGTTGTTAAAGCAGAAGAAAAGATGTAAAATAATCCTGGTCTTTACAAAACAGCGCAAGTATTGTATACCAAGTAGTAAGTATTGCAAAAGTTGTTAAAGCAGAAGAAAAGATGTAAAATAATCCTGGTCTTTACAAAACAGCGCAAGTATTGTATACCAAGTACCTGATACTTAAAACTGTGGGAAAAGAACCAGGTCATAAACTAGAAACATTTAAGGAAAACACGATGCTTGTGAATGCTAATTACGAGGCATTAACGTGCAAATGACACCCATAAATATTTTACGAGTGTCATAATAAAATCAAACGATCCAGAGCAAATAAAATAACAAACCAATCAATTGCAATACGACTGTTTGGTTTTATTATTCTGTATCGTAGGTCTCCTGATAAAGTCCCTATTCTGATTTGTATAATTTGTCGGTTAACGCATCAATTGATTCAATTAGGTGGAATGTCCATCTTTTTAGTTTCGATTTCCGGACCTTTTCGGGGTTTTATCCTCAATTAAATTTTATCACTGTGGTCACTTTTCTACGTTGAAGCGTCTTACGAATCATTAATTTGATTTAATCTTTCAAAAAGCCGTTGGGTAATACAACAGACCTTTTCATTGGTTAGTTGGTAAGGGCAAAATGGCCGGACATTTGAATATTCCACGCTAATGTTAACTGCAATTCATTTATTGTTTTCTATAGTGTGGGTATGATATTGTATGGGGCATTTAGGATCCCAATAAATTCATCTCTTTGAAGATGTTCCGAGGAAGGACATAACCTCTCATGCACTTTAAATGTTCTCCCTGGTAATAAATAAGATTGACCATTGATTGTCATATAAATCTCTTTTGTGATATAAAAACAATGATGATGGCCGTTGTTCTTTTTCAGCCCAAGTCTCTTCAGCTCGAACAACTTTTTTCTACATTTCTCTGTAACTTTCAATTCTTTTGAAGTCAGAAAACGTACCAAAAGAAAAAGGACTGTATAATTCGTCAAACAGAACAATGGAATTGCATTCCTGAGTTGTGCTTTGATCATTGAATGAAAAATCAAAGCTCTTATGGTATGACTTGTAAGTTCAATGAACATCGCTCAGAATCAGTGAGATCGCTGGACTTGATTTGATTCCGACATGATCAAGTTAGCCAGTAGTCACATGATATTGATCATGTGAACAACATACATATACATAATTGATTTCCAATTTTTTGTCAACTATGCTGATAGCTTGTTGGTCTTTATAACTGGAGGTAGTAAATATGTAGGAATTGTTTATATAGGGTTCGACAATTAGATCACAAATGGTCGACCAATCGTCATCGAAAAGAACAATGATGAATCTAATCATCATTGTTCGAATTCATATTAATTTTAAAACGCTCATCTGTAAAGGGCTGAATCAGCTGAATTATGTCCATATTTATCTGCTTCTATTATACTTAGTACCTGCTCAGAGTGAGAGATAATATAAACAGACAAAATCGATCCTGGAACGATTGCAATTGATCGCAGTCTAACCCCGTATAGTTTACACGCGGGACTTGTAATAATTTGAATTTATTGTTATGTATGTACTTATAAGCTCAGAGTGAGAGATAATATAAACAGACAAAATCGATCCTGGAACGATTGCAATTGATCGCAGTCTAACCCCGTATAGTTTACACGCAGGACTTGTAATAATTTGAATTTATTGTTATGTATGTACTTATATGAAATCAAAACTCGCCTACCATTCCACAAGGTGGGTGGGTGAGTGGCTGTTGGTGTTCTTGTCCAATTATTATAAAATAAGTGCAGTGTAAGGAAATCACTTTCTCTGTTTACACTGTAAATATGTCCTCTTCATGACCATCAGGTACCTCATTTCTCTTTCTTTCTCCCGCCTTCACTTTGCACACTCCGGAGGCTCTTTCTCCATGAAGTAAACTTTATCTCTGAACTCTGATATCATGAGCACTAAGAGTTGATCTTGGTACTAAATCAGTGGGTAGTCAATTGTACCTACAGGGAAGATTAATGTCCACAACAGCAGCACCCTAAGAACAATGCTCCAAGATCTCTTTCCTTGTTTGGCAGTTATAAAATAACATTTTGTATGGCTTATTTGTGTGATACAATAAAAAATTGCATAACAAAAGAATTTTAGTTGTAGCTGGGTCATGGTTGTGTGTAGCATGGATGGAAGTATGTAGCATAGGATTTTGGATAGAATAAGTGTTTGTAATCTTTGGGCTTTGATAGATTATAGTATTTTTCTTCTAGGAATATGAGCTGGAGACAGTGAAGGAGTCAAAGCCAAATATACCCCTGTCGGTTTGGGTCGTCTAAGCTGATTAATCATCAACAACCTCATGGTCAGATTTGCCTTATGAGGATGTATTCGGAAAAGAGAAATTCAATACAATTTGGCTGGAAGTTCAACAGTCGCAGCATAAAATGAACAATACGCCATATGAACACTTGAGAAGTAAGTGCAGCTAAAAATACCTAAGAAAAATATTAAAATGTGTTCTCGAATCTAGAATCAGAAGAGATCCAAATATTGAAAAATTCCAAAATTGTCTTTGATTTTGGTCACACCTTGTAAAACTGCTATTGGAGAAGAATACCTACAGCTGAACTGTTATTATCTGAATACTTGAATGGGTATTCTATCTAAATGGACATTAAATATTGCATTTAATTTATCACCTCATAATACTTAACTTTTATTTATGCACATGTCCAGCATTCAGTGCAGCTGAGTTATCTGTGTGTTTTTCTTGTTATTGATAGCCAACCCATTTACTTTTAAAGGCCAAAACACACGGAATGTGATATTAACGCATCGCTGTGCTGGGATGCTGTGGTTTATATTGGCAAACACCGTGGATGGATATCTTTTACTCTACTATGAGTATTCCAGTGGAAATCAATGCAATGGCTGGCATCTACCTCTGATTGTATAGCTACTTCCTCACCTACCAACAAGTTGACAATGTCTACTGAGAAATACTAGCAATAGTCAGAAGACTAGCAATGGCTTCAATCCAGTGGACCCCATACTAATACTATCGTCTTTTTGCTGCTGAAATGCAGGAAGTATTTGAGCAATCTCTCAAACAAACCTATGTAACTCATCAGTTAATCAGTTTGGATCATATTGTTTGCTGACGTAGACTTATGACAATAAGGAAGTATTTGAGCAATCTCTCAAACATACCTATGTAACTCATCAGTTAATCAGTTTGGATCATATTGTTTGCTGACGTAGACTTATCACAATGAACTCATCTGCTGGTTAGAGGTACTCTACATTCCAATGATTTATCCGTTATATTGTTACTAATTAATTACCCCTCTCAATAACACTGACATCTTGACACGATCCACATGGTCATTTCTGAGAGTATGACTCACCTGTGTTTTGACGTCCATTTCTTTCCTTAATCTCGGACATTCAGTTTGTATCCCTTATTATGAATTTGTTGATATGCTTTTGACAGATAACGTCTCTGGGCTAGAGAGATATCTTTAATAATGTCCAAGCAATGATCAGTAACCTACGACTCGGGAATTGGAAGCTTCTGACGACTTTATCTCTTCTCAGCTTCTGACAGATTAATGGACTTATAGATTCGTCGAATTCAAACATCCTTTTGAATCATTATTCTTGTTGAATGCTAAGCTTAAGCCTCTGTAGTTTTGGTTGTCTAATGATATTGATGTTTTGAAAGGTGCCAGTGTTTTCGATTCGTCTTGGGTACATATTGGTTCTGTTATGGTAAGCACTAGATGGAAGATCCGAAAAAATCAATGATTTCTGTTTTGGGAGAGAGCTTTAAACGAAACATTCAAAGTCCTTTGTTCAAAATTGTCGCCCTACTGCCTTACATTAGACTTAATATACGGTGAGGAAGTTCGGGATGAATGTCTGGAGCTGGACAAAACTTTCTCTTCTTTCAATGAAAGCACGAAAGTGCCCATGTCCAGATTATATCCTGTGTTTTGTTTTTGTTCTCCTTCACAAGAATGGTGCGTGTATGGTGTATGATCTTGTGCCTTGACATTTTTATTCTCAAGCACGCTTGTCTTCAGAAAGTCCTACATTTCATTCACCGAGACCTGCTCTTACCAATATAAGATGGTTGATGATTGTGTTTTCTAACCCATAAATCAATTTCATTGCATCTTTCAACTTTTTGTTTCTAGCATGCAAAACTTTAAATTTTTGCATAGACGAAATCACTCCTCTGTACAATTCGTCACATTGCTTTCACTAACCCTCGTGATGACGTTCATGAGATACTTTTACTTAAATCCATAGAATTCAAAAATTTGCATTCGTTTGGCAGTATTCTTTTCCAGTATTCAACAAAACTGTAAGTTTTCATCTCGTATTAAAAGCTTAAAAAGTTCTAAAACTTCAAAGCTCTTTCAAATACAATTTTGTTAAATAAATAGCATTGAATAGCAAAAGCTTAAATACTTTGTTGGGACTTGTCTAGCTTCTATTTCGTTATCTTTTGTAGAGAGAGGTAAACTTACTCTCAACAACTTAAGTACTTATTGTAAAGTACCTAATATCTATACCTATTTCTTTTGTACTTACAGGAGTAGTAGCGTTTGTAAGGGTGTCCAATATGCGGATCATCGATATTTAAGATGAAAGAGAAAGAAAGAAGAAAAAACAGAAGATCTTACTATCACAGTCTAGAATCTCAGCATCTGTACTTCTGAACTGTTTAGGTACATACAAATCATCGGCATATAAAATGAAAAATAATAAACCATGAAAACTTTGAAAGACCCCTAAGCCAAATTGCATCATCTTCGAAACATATTCAGGGTTTCTGAGCTTAGAAGCTCCAACGTGCAACGATTGCATTGGAAATACAATAGCCCGTCCCTTATACTTATACCTTTTTTTTTATTACTATCGTAATAATAAAGGAAGGACGGGCTAAAAAGAGGTTTATTTTTTTGTTTAATAAAAATTTGTCATTTCTCTGGGGTTCATCATCAGAAAAGCACAATAGCTAATGACACTCATGCTTCACCAATAGGCTTTCAGTATTTACTGGGAACTCATGTAGTCATGCTATGTCATATTTAACTTTTGGTCCATTACCAGTTGAGGCAACCCAGACCTCACCCGTATTGTTATGATCAACTGAAACGCGTCTGTCCTTGAGGTGTATAATTACTTTTTCATATTGAAAAGTTGAAATAAGTACCATTAATAAAGCCTATACAAAAAGATGGGTACTATATCCAGTGCGTGGTCTATATTGTAGTCGTGCGTGTGCTTTATGATGAACCTTAATATGAACGTCTTTGGAAAGAAATTCCTTCTTCTGTTTTATTATTTCTTGTATTCTTGAGATCATCTCCCAAATGTAACATTTTTGAGTGTGCTCAGTTGTGCCTCTGGCCTATATCGTACATTGTTCAGAAAATGGTCCTGGCGGAATGCTCCTAACAAGGTATTTTTATATTAGAATCAAGTATTTTGAATGTGAATCAGAATCAATAGGTTACACCTCTATTGATTAAATGATTTAGGATGAGTATGTTGAACAACATGAAGTTGGTTAAGGACTGTACTGGTCATCCCTTGGCCAATACAATGAATACCTTGCCATTATAATGATGGAGAGGTAGAGACTGCAGGTCGCACCAACATCATTAACAAAGGCCCTCCACACACTGGAGAAACAAAAAATATATATCCCTCAAATTTAACACATCAGCTTCCAAGTGTAGAAAAATGGCTTAAACACCAGATAACATAGATTTGAATCTACGAGTATACCTTACTTTACCTTACCATTATAATGATGGAGAGGTAGAGACTGCAGGTCGCACCAACATCATTATCAAAGGCCCTCCACACACTGGAGAAACAAAATATATATCCCTCAAATTTAACACATCAGCTTCCAAGTGTAGAAAAATGGCTTAAACACCAGAGAATATCAACACTGAAATAGAATTTACGTATGGTATGAGACTGAAATGGAAACACTTTTTTCAAACAGTTGGACATTCCTTCAACGGATTCTAACGATGCCTTGTCGAGATAGCTTTAGCAGTGCTCTTCTTTGCAGATGGTTTGATTGTGATATGAATTGAGTAGAGTTGCAGCATGATTCATAAATCTGGATCTCTAGGCCTATGCATGCCTTTGTTCCGGGTAAAAATCGGGAAATCCGTATTTTTTCACCATTATGCTAGTTTGTACCGTATATGCCGAAAAAAAAGTTGGCAACCCTAAATGTGTATGCTGTATGCACTTATGCAGTGAATTACGAATCAGTCCAAGTTCAACGCAAATTTTTCATCTTTTTTTACGTTATCAATGTGTGGACGCCGGACGTGGAATCGTTGCAAAAAAGGCTCAGATCAGATGTCAAAAATTTAGAAAATCCATCGATTCATACCGATAGTCTACTTCTGATGGTGTACGATTGATAATTTATTGGTAGCCCTTTCTTTCTAGGTATTTCTTCAACGGAAAGAACATTTTGCTTGATTCCATTTGATAAGAAATAAAATTCAAAACATAATTTACGACGAAATGCTCGTAATAAAAGCAAAGGTCATCAAAAAACCAAGTCATAAACAATAAATGAATTGACTTGAAGCAATTTATTCCATCAGTAATTCAAATACATAATTGATTTCCAATTTTTTGTCAACTATGCTGATAGCTTGTTGGTCTTTATAACTGGAGGTAGTAAATATGTAGGAATTGTTTCTATAGGGTTCAACAATTGGATCAAAAATGGTCGACCAATCGTCATCGAAAAGAACAATGATGAATCTAATCATCATTGTTCGAATTCATATTAATTTTAAAACGCTCATCTGTAAAGGGCTGAATCAGCTGAATTATGTCCATATTTATCTGCTTCTATTATACTTAGTACCTGCTCAGAGTGAGAGATAATATAAACAGACAAAATCGATCCTGGAACGATTGCAATTGATCGCAGTCTAACCCCGTATAGTTTACACGCGGGACTTGTAATAATTTGAATTTATTGTTATGTATGTACTTATAAGAAATCAAAACTCGCCTACCATTCCACAAGGTGGGTGGGTGAGTGGCTGTTGGTGTTCTTGTCCAATTATTATAAAATAAGTGCAGTGTAAGGAAATCACTTTCTCTGTTTACACTGTAAATATGTCCTCTTCATGACCATCAGGTACCCGCCTTCACTTTGCACACTCCGGAGGCTCTTTCTCCATGAAGTAAACTTATCTCTGATATCATGAGCATCTAATCTAAGAGTTGATCTTGGTACCGCCTTCGTTATTGTTTTATGAATGTTTTGAATGCAAGGTTTTGCATAACATTGATTTCTAATGGACATTATTTGGCCACGTAAGTGACATAAGACCCCAGGTGTGGGAAGAGGTTTTGAAAAGAGCTGACATGAGCAGAATGCCATTACCGCGCACCGTCCCAAGCGACAAATATGATTGGGGCAGCTGAAACGTAAATAACGAAACCCAAGCTGACACTTGTTCCACGGTACTTAAATTTCCATTTTTTAATGAAAATTTCAGTTTAGTTTCTCTACATTTTATACTATTCCAAAGAATATAAATTTCCAAGTTTTACTATTAAAATAATGTGAACCGTTTAGCATATTGCTCGCTTCTGCAAATTTGTCTGAACAAGAGCTTTTGTTTCCGCCAGCTGGGACAATTTGACTAACTTTCTAGATTAAGAAGATGGCATGACGCTGTCGAATTTTTACCCAGATAGAAAACTGAGCTTCAAGATGTTCACCAATTCACCATGCTCAAGTAATAATTGTAATATACATAGTTGACGGATGTTCCCCTCGTTCAAATCAGGATGAGACTCAGTGATTGTCATGTCTTCATAGTCTATGATTAATGAATCTTTTAGATGTATCTGATTGAATAATTCTATGAAAACTATGTGTGTATATTCGACCATTTGTTTGATTTGAAACAATAATAATCGAATCAATTGAGTGAAGATTTCACGATATGATCTTGATCTTGATCTTGTGGTATCTTGCATAACAGCTCGAGATTCGAGGATACATCTGAGAGCCGAATTTCAAACAGCACCGATAAAGATAACGCTATGTTTGCCGATGAAGATTTTAATAATGGTCTGTCTCTAAAACATAGTTGGTGACACATTTTTATTCCCTGTAAAAATGAGATGTTCCGAGTTTTTATCAAAACGAAAACATCGGAGGAGTTAACAAAACCTAATAA
The DNA here is from genome assembly GCF_000475195.1 of Diaphorina citri. Lineage (NCBI taxonomy): Eukaryota > Metazoa > Arthropoda > Insecta > Hemiptera > Psyllidae > Diaphorina > Diaphorina citri. Next base: position 174,208 of record NW_007377465.1, read on the forward strand.
TAAACTAGTCAAATAATACATCCGGAGGGAGGATAGAGTCATATTAAAATTTTCCTGTGAACAATCAAAAGAGCATCATGACCCCCAAGTCCTTACATTGGAGACAATCTGAAAGAGAGTAAACAAACCGAGGAACTCTATGTAGACGAAATCAGTGGGTAGTCAATTGTACCTACAGGGAAGATTAATGTCCACAACAGCAGCACCCTAAGAACAATGCTCCAAGATCATGCCAGATGCCAGTAGGTAAAGCACGAGTACAAAGCATTTATGTTACCTTTACCTACAGCGAACTGCAAGATACACTACTCCGTTTTCTATGATGAAGAAATTTTTGTTTGTTTTTTGTTTGTAAATTTTTGAAAGGTACTCGTATATCTCTTGATTAAGCAATTTGTTTCTTCTTCGACATTTTGCGGTAGCATTTATGTTACCTTTACCTACAGCGAACTGCAAGATACACTACTCCGTTTTCTATGATGAAGAAATTTTTGTTTGTTTTTTGTTTTTGAATTTTTGAAAGGTACTCGTATATCTCTTGATTAGGCAATTTGTTTCTTCTTCGACATTTTGCGGGTCTGTGATTTTGTCCGTTAAAATCTGTAATGAAACTTGATTACTACTAAATTTCAGTTTACTCAACACATCTGTCACGTGCCCCCACAATAGCACGTGACTCCCTTTAATCAAATCTGATGTTTGTGTTGGTCTTGGTTTCGTGTCAAAGTTGTGACTTTTCAACTTCCAATCCCATCTCTAAAGTTGACACTCCTCTAGTTTTGCTTCGCGAAGCGTGTAAACTTTGCTTTTATGTTCTTCTGAAGGTCAGTAGTCATATTAATGTGTTGTAAGTAAAGGCGAGCGGGCTGTTTTGCTGAAGTTATTTTGAAGAACTCTTAACTCTTCGCTGAATCCTCCATGTGAAGTCAAGTGATGCTCTTTGAATATTCGTAATATGATACTATTATTCGCTACCACAACCAGTTGTGTAAGTTATGAAATGGTGAAGTATTCTCTCCTCGTTAGAATAAACACATTTTCACTCCTCTAGTTTTGCTTCGCGAAGCGTGTAAACTTTGCTTTTATGTTCTTCTGAAGGTCAGTAGTCATATTAATGTGTTGTAAGTATAGGCGAGCGGGCTGTTTTGCTGAAGTTATTTTGAAGAACTCTTAACTCTTCGCTGAATCCTTCATGTGAAGTCAAGTGATGCTTTGAATATTCGTAATACGATACTATTATTCGCTACCACAACCAGTTGTGTAAGTTATGAAATGATGAAGTTTAGTATTCTCTCCTCGTTAGAATAAACACATTTTCTTGGAAAATGAATTTTACAAAATTGCGTTCAAAATATGTTTTCCCTTGTAGATATGTAAAGTGGAGAGGGTAATGAAATCGAGTTTATTAGAAGGGTTTGTTAACATCAGGCTCTTTCTGCTTGAAGTGATTTGGGTAGATTTTGTTTATTCTGTGCTAAGTATCCTTGCGTCCAAGCAACACAAGAATCAATAGTCGATAGATTCAAAGTTACGTGAAGAGTCTCTTGTTAAATACTTCTATGCCTATTTTGCTAGTTAGTTCCTCGTCAGTGTTGATTGCCAATAACATATCAATTGGCATTCAGTGGTCATTATTTTCCTTCACATTGCATCGTTCGCTTTTATGTGAACTAATCACTTTTCTGTGTACAACAAAACACGAAACACAAAGTAACGGTCTCACAACCATGTCCTATGCTGTGTTAATGTTTCGCGAGACCAGATTTTTCAATCAAAGTACCTTCGTTGCCATATGTGATGAGGTAGTTTCTCAAGACTTGAATGTTGATCTTTCCTTGTTTGGCAGTTATAAAATAACATTTTGTATGGCTTATTTGTGTGATACAATAAAAAATTGCATAACAAAAGAATTTTAGACTGAACTTGGCAACTAGCTGGGTACAGGTGGGTTGTGTAAAAGAAACACATGTGTTCGGAACGTTATTTACTACTATTCCATGTTGCCATGTGTTGTAAGGACAGGGTGCTCGGATTGTGTTGCTTGGTACATAGACTTAACTGTCGGGGTTGCTTCTCGGCTTTCTAGCTTTAAACTTATATCTTTGGATTTACGAATATATCTCCCGTTATGACGTCAAATGGGACGAATGCCTCTTGGGATTTAAAACTTTCTTTTAAAATATGTACGTCTACCGTATGTTCTGTTTCTGTCATCAAGAATCGTAGAGCCCTGTACAAACAGACTTAACGTCTCTTGCATTGCGCGGATTAGCGCGAAAGAACTGGGTTCATATTTCATGTACTTAGTCTAAATACATCTTCCTTTACGAAGAAAAACAGTACGTGCATGGAGACTCTTTTTCTGTTGTGTTCATTTAACAATGCGTCGTAAATAGCTGGATATAAAACTCGCCTGTGAAGCATCAGCAATGTTACCAGTGTCAAGTGGATCAGTATCTGGCGGCCCGGTTGCATGTACCTCCTTGTTCTTTTCAGCTAGAAACTGGTGATACTGGTTAACAGAGTTTGTGTCTGTGTTGAGAGGCGCCATGGACTTGCAAAACTCACACAAGCTCTTCTTCAGTTGTTGTTCAATTATGTTGTAATGTCTTGAGTTCTTGGTGCTCTCGTGCTCCTAAGCAAAGTACAGGGTTATAGACCAACCTTTTGTCTGAGAATTTGCACAGGAGCTATGTACCGAACAATACAATGTACATACTTGTATATAATTTGTATTTGTAAATATGTACCTACATGGACTTGCAAAACTCACACAAGCTCTTCTTCAGTTGTTGTTCAATTATGTTGTAATGTCTTGAGTTCTTGGTGCTCTCGTGCTCCTGAGCAAAGTACAGGGTTATAGACCAACCTTTTGTCTGAGAATTTGCACAGGAGCTATGTACCGAACAATACAATGTAAATAAATAAATAAATTTTCGTCTACAGGACTCAAAAAATGTGCCCAGCTAATGCTCTTCTACTAAAAAGATTTCCAAGACAGATATAAAATTTTACAAAGATGACAGAGATGACAGTGCGTTATTAAATTATAATTCATGGCCGGTGAATCAGGCCTGTGTCTAGGATCAACAACTCATCATAACTGCATGATAAGTGCATCTTGTACCTATCATTCCAATGGACGTAAAAGGTTTCAAGAATTAATTGCAAAGTTAGTAACAATTAACAAAAGCCCTAATGCTGACAAATTTGCCAATTGCAAGACAGTGATTTCAACTAACTTGTGATTATCATCCCTAAGAAGTTTGTCACCTTCAATATTGTTGGCAGAAGGGGGTAGATACTAAAAGACCTTTTAGCTTTACAAAGCACATTAGTGCAGATTCGTAGTAGCTTAACCCATCCTTTAGGGCTGTTCGCCCCTACACCTAAGCCTCGGAGTGGGCTTTTTGTGTTTGGAGTTTAACTGCTGTCACGCCACGGTCATCAATGGTGGAGGTGCTAACCATCACACTGCTATCACACACACACCCACCACACACACAATCATAACACCCATCACATACACCCACACGCACCACACACATACCCACCACACACCCATCACATACACCCACACCCACCACACACACGGTCGCGCCACGCGCTCCCTGACACGTCCCACAGTGCAGCATAATAGGCATAACTTTGAACCACCGCCATTATGAATCAGGATGGAATGTGACGATTTTAAGTAGCCTATGTCACCCGGAGTACTTTTCTTAACGACTACAAAAAATTTCATCAAAATCGGTCCAGCCGTTTTTGCTCGCTCAGGGGCCTAATGAGGGATATTCAGGTACATAATTATGTCGTTGTACCCTACTTCCTGAGACAGACTTGACCGTAGTCCCATTCAGGTACCCTCAAAAGAGCCAGTGTTATTGCCTGTGTCTTGACAGGGCTGGTTTTGTTTCAGCTTTACGTTCTCCAGCGAGACGGTCTAAAAGTGCAACTGTGTAATGTGTATGCTGTATGCACTTATGCAGTGAATTACGAATCAGTCAAAGTTCAACGCGAATTTTTCATCTTTTTTTACGTCATCAATGTGTGGACGCCGGACGTGGAATCGTTGCAAAAAAGGCTCAGATCAGATGTCAAAAATTTAGAAAATACATTCGATTCATACCAATCGTCTACTTCTGATGGTGTACGATTAATATCAGACGGTGGTAATTGGTGCAACCTGAGTTGTGCAGTTCTAGAGTTAACTGAGACACTTTCGTGTCAAAGTATAAGCTTGGAATTTAGAATTTTATTGATTAAATAATAGAACGAAAGCAAAAAGAACTTATTGAATAAAATTCATTGTAATAAGGATTCTACATAATGTATTACCATTATTGATTAAATAATAGAACGAAAGCAAAAAGAACTTATTGAATAAAATTCATTGTAATAAGGATTCTACATAATGTATTACCAATATACTCAGCATACTCATTGCACAATGCACAAACATGTAATATCGCGGATAGTCACAAATTACGACCGAGCAGCATGCTAGGTGCTCATTGGTACACGAGGGTTTTGTTGTTTCAATTTTATGACTCGGGCATAAAATCCCAATATTATCTTCGTTTTATACGATTCTCCTGACAAACATGTAATATCGCGGATAGTCACAAATTACGACCGAGCAGCATGCTAGGTGCTCATTGGTACACGAGGGTTTTGTTGTTTCAACTTTATGACTCGGGCATAAAATCCCAATATTATCTTCGTTTTATACGATTCTCCTGGTGTATAAAATGTTCTTTAGGTCACACCGAGACCCATCGCTGCGCCAGACGAAGTTGTATGGGATTGTGGCATGCGTTCGACATAACTATGTAGAAAAGCAATAGGCAATAGATTTCGTTAATAACCAATAACCATGAGACGCAAGTTGTTAAAGTTCACCTCTTCAGTGTATTTGTACTCGTATGTGACAATGTGACTTTGCAATTTGTAAATAGTACCGGATATAAGCAATATGTAGGAATAGGAATAGCATCAAAGTCCATTAGTACAACCATGTCTAGATAATTGATTTGAAGGATAATGCCTCACAGTGAAATTCTAATATAATTACTTAGTTAGGTACATACTTAGGTGTATAATACAATATCTGAGCTGAGAAGAAAGCCATCAAAGGAATTGATCTTGGAGGAGACTTAAGAATCTGTAAAGGTACTCGAGAAAGTGCTAAGAAATTTTCCTTGGCGCCTTGACAATTATTTTTTTTATATGATTGTTTAAAATTTAGTCAGTTCGTATTATGTTCTTTGTTTATTCTCTCGAGAGTTTTCTCATTCTGAATCCTGTAGCAGTGAAGAGAAGTCCAAATCACTTTGTTACTCTGCATGCCATCAGAACTTTCCTAACCACCAACACAAAAATGTCGAGATGCTGTTATTGTCACACAATTTGAATTATGATTGCGGGCTGCACGAGTCCACAATGACAAAGTTCTGGTTACTCTCTAATTTTAATGTATTCGTATTAGTGAAATGGAGTTCTAGATTGTCTACGTATGTAAACATATGTGCTTTCATATTATGTGGATATGTGCTCTCACTTTTCATTAGATCCTTTTCCAAGTGTTTTTCTTTGAGGTGGTATTGAGCAGAGTTTCTGTGGATAATGTGAATATTGACCGAGTCTCAAAATATTTAAATCCTGAATTCCTGAACTATTTACTCGTATTTTCTCAGTGTTGTGCTGTTGCCTAGATTTTCAAGAATGTCAAGGTGAGTAATTTATTTGTGATGGGATGTCAATCAAAGCATCACCATTTATTTGTGATAAGATGTTAATCAAAGCATCGTGTTTTAATTACAGGAATTCACAATTGAGGACACATTTTAATGAAATGCCGCTAATATTAACCGAAATGAGGACAAAGTACTTAAAGTTCATTATACATAAATAACAAATGGGAGTTGATTCATTGGCTCAATAAGTTTTATTTGACCATTCGCTTTGGCTGTGACAAAATTGAAGATGTGTTGAGTATCTGCGTATTCATTAGGCTATTTAGGCCTGATTGCAAGATTGCCTCATACTATGTTTATTGACCCACTTGAATAAATCATCTTCAGCAGTATTTCAATTATTGCTTCATCTCTAACACTACTCTAACATATGTGTTATACTCGTAGGTGGATATCTGCAATATCAGCTCAATACTGAGTGCTTTGAAAAGTGTGCTACATCTACTAGCTTTCATGAAAATGTTCTGTGGTTGAAAAAATTCTTGTCCACTTCTACGCCTACTTATGTCCAATATCTTGTTTGGAAAAGGTATGTATCCATTTAAGTACTGAATGATACTTGAATATTTCCAAAAATTTCACTTTTATTCCATTTAAAACTCAATTAGTTTTATAGGTGTTTTGATTACTTTATCATCTCGTTCCTATTGAGCATCGATATTTAAATTGGATTTTCCCTTTCTTTTAAAACCGATTGATATTCTTTAATAGTTAATTAAGATATTTAAAAACCTCTCTGAGTATGTGGGCACTTTAAATCCATTCACAATCAACATGTTGAAAAGATTAGAGTCATTCTACAGCGATCATTTCCAACACCGAATATGTGAAGAGAAATTTCAATAACAATTTACATGTTCAAGAATTATAAGAATTCGGGGAGTACCGTTATACTTATTACATTTCTACTTAACACATTTTTCAGATATTACATTACATTTTCATTTAAAACTAAAGAACATCATCTTCATTCCTTCCTATTTCAATGTCCATGTGTTTTTTATTTTTATTAATTGTTACAATTGAGAGGTTTATTGAATGACGAAGATGATGATGTTGGTGCTTTATGATTTCTATTATCTATACTATTGGCCACACGTACCTGTGTATATCTATTTACATAGTTGTTGCCACATAATAGATTGACTCCTTCAGATTTTGAAAGAAAACACATTGTGACCTGGCGGGGTATATTTAGCACCTAGTGGTCCAGATGCTGATAGCATAGCTCACATAAGTGTTACTTCTAAAATTTGCATGTGTAATTTTCAATTTGCTTATTTAAAATATTGCAAATTTTGGTAACTTCCAAGTTCCTTGAGTCATGTACATATTGACTCACCACTAGTGATAATAGGGGGTTTCTCCCCAATTTTCAAAAATATTCGAAAATTCAATAATAGAATACTTTCCAAGGGGGGAGTAAACGTGTTTTGTGGATCTGATAATCAATGTCATCATTTTTTCTCCGAGACCCAGGATTAATGATTGCAGAAGACACAACTCCTCACACATGTCTTCTATAATATTTCAGAAGGTTTGAACTCCTCTTTGGAATTCATTTTCTTTAATTGATTACTGAGATATTAATATGAATTTTATTAATGGCTTACCGTCTAAGCTCCACATCTCGCTGGGTTGCGAGTTCGTTTTCTAATCCTACCTAGGTAGGGCAGCGAAGGCTTTGTGCTCGCAGTAAAGTTATAACAGTAAGATGACAATATAAATGATTTCTGCTTGGTATTTCAGTACATATTGGAAACGTTATACTAATGCGAAGTAGATTAGCAAGGAGAGCTACTCAATGCTAGATTCAGAGCTCAGTTCCAAGTTCAGAAAGGATAGAAGTGAAAGCAACCAAAAGGCGTAGTCATTTTAGCGAGAAAACAACTTGGAGACCTTCTGAAGAGGGATATATACGAGATCAGTAACCTGTACATCAGAAAAGACACCCTTTCCAGGCAGCATACAGGGGAATGGTTTTCTGGCTATTTACAGCGATCAACACGTCAAGAGGTAAATAGATCAATAAGGTTTGGAGGCAGGCTCATTAGTGGATAAAGTTGGGTAATGAGAACCAAACCCCATCAGTAGCATAGTATTTAGGCGGACTTGGAATCTGGAAGTTGATGGTTCGATTCCAAGTTAAGTCATGAGCTTAATGACAGTGACAAGCATTCATGCTGCATGCATCATGTGTTCTTTGATGCATCATGGTGAATTCCTAGGATCCATAGCTTTTTTGACACCCTGTACGCTCCGGTTTATTGATAACCTGATAGAGTTTCTAAATACAGGTGAATTCCTAGGATCCATAGCTTTTTTGACACCCTGTACGCTCCGGTTTATTGATAACCTGATAGAGTTTCTAAATACAGGCAAGGGGCAAGGCGCTATGTTATTAGAAATTAGAAAGAACTTTTTAACAACATAATTATCCTATTTGTCTCGCGCCGAACTTGTTCTTACCGCGGCTCTCAATTAGGAGCCGACACTTTGGGACCAGACCACTCTGTTGATAAACTAGATATCGCCAGAAGTAAGAGGGTGGATCGGTTAATTTACATGATAGAAAAAAAGACTTAATAACCCGTTAGAATATGACTAATGTATGCTTATGTACGGGTGCGCTGTATCCAGTTTGCCATATGTTGGTGTTTAGTCCTGCAAAAGATTCTCTATAAATATTGGAAAAAAACCCTCTGAAAGCTAAAAATTCACAGGTTTTATCGATGGTGTAGAATTGACGCGACGCCGACGCATAGATGCATTTTCCATTACCGTAAATCTTCTTTGTCATATCAATCGTTTACCTTCACATCCGAGCATTTTGCGCCGTAAATCACTAGAAATATGTTTAGCATCACATAAAACCAATCTGTTGCATCAGTTCTGCCCTCCTAGAATGTCGAGTTTACTGTTAGGTTTGAACCTTGGGTGTGTAGGTTCGCCACGCGTCCATGTTAATAGCCATCAAGTGATCTAGGTGATGCATTGGCCGGAAGAATATTTGTAGGCATCAAAATTATAATGGCACCTGTCCAGAGTATAATAAAGAAGGCCATAAATATCCTGGAAGTTCAGGTTATTGAATGTATTATTGAAAAAATATGTTCCATCTTTTGTGCTGATAAAAAAAATACTGTTGCATCTTCTAGTAGTGGTCTGCTGAATATGCGTGTGTTCTGAAAGCGTCAGAGGTGTTCCTCCAGTGATCGCTCCATCAATTTCTCTATAAAAGAGATAATCTGGGGTGATTTATGAGGTCGTGGGTCTCTCTTACAGTCATCTTAATTGAATTGTTTAGATGTTAGATTTCTATGATCTATGAGATCTGTATAGGTTACCAGAGTAGTACGGATATTGCTGATATTGCAATTCATGTAGATTCAGAATTATTTCTTAACAAGCTGGGCCCGTCCCTCCGGGAATTATTTAGCCCGTAGTTTATTCGATCAGTACCTATGTACCTACCTAATTTGTTTAATATTCAGTTTATTATTATTCTTGATTTGATTTTTCGATTTTACTTTCATGTAATGATTTAAAATCAAGACTAGAGCCCGTTCTCCCTTTATTACAAATATAAGGTTCAAGTCACCCATCCATTTATTGGCCTTGCTCGGCGTAGCTTAACACACGTCCGGTCTTAAAATAACGACTGAAGTGTTATCTAAAACTTTCTCGCTTTGAGTTCATAGGTCATCGCGACAAATTTCAAGATCAGAGCTCATTTGTGTAAGAAAATGTGAAAAAAATCCCCCAAAAACCAGGTTTACCAAAACATCACCTAGTCCTGTTCAGTACCACTACACAAGGAAATTATACTTCCGTCCCATCCCCAGCAGAGAATAGGATAGAACTAACAAGCAGGGTCCGTCCCTCCGGGAATTTTTTAGCCTGTAGTGATTAGAGAAAATCAGTACCTATCTATGTACCTACATAATTTGTTTAATTTTCAGTTTATTATTATTCTTGATTTGATTTTTTGATTTTACTTTTATGTTATGATTTAAAATCAAGACTAGAGCCCGTTCTTCCTTTATTCCCAATATAAGGTTTAAGTCACCCATTCATTTATTGGCCTTGCTCGGCGTAGCTTAACATAGGTAACGCTAAAACCGGTCTTAAATGATCGGCTGAAGTGTTATCTAAAACTTTCTCGCTTTGAGTTCATAGGTCGTCGCGACAAATTTCGAGATCAGGGCTCATTTGTGTGAGAAAAAAAAATCCCCCAAAAAACAGTTTTTTTTTTTTTGTTTTTTGGCTTTATGGTTTTCTGGACAAAATTTGCACCACCATTTTCGTGTTCCTGGTAAAAAGACCTTTAATTTGATATATAGGTCGACCAGGTTTGGATAAGTCCTTCTATGGGGACAGACAGACAGACAGACAGACCGACCGACCGACAGACCGACCGACCGAGTGACAGACACCGAGGCGAATACAATAGTCCGTCCCTTATACCTTTTTATTACTATTGTAATAATAAAGGAAGGACGGACTAAAAAGCACTCTTTGTTCTTACCTAACAATAATACATGTTGAATGTAAAGACTTTTATAAATTCGACCAGATGACAATGAATTGATCCACTCTTTTTATTACCTAAGGAACCCCAGTATTAGTGCCTCTACACAGGATCGTTAAGCACAAACTGATAAAAGATCCTTGAACTGAAATGTTACTGGAGATGTTCAAACGAAAATCTATTACAACAAAACAGAACGAAACAGATGATGAATATGTAAATGGAAACTGCACATAAATTAAAAAATGTCTCGAGGAGGAACGGCAGCCAAACACCTAAACAATATGTGCAGCCATGCAGGCGACATCATTTGCAGTTAAATTGCTTTTAAAATTCCATAACGATGTTTCATCAGGTTATTCTAGAATGGTAAAAAGCTTAGATAAAGGCATGCATCTCATTATATCTTAGCCCGATGCTGTCCCAAGTTCCCAACGAGTTCTGTTGGAAAGCTTATAATCTCCAATCTAATCGTAGTTTGGAGTAGCTACCATCAGTTCAACAATGGAGGAACCAGTCCGCACAAACAGGTTAAGAATCAAACATTCAAAATGAATGTGTTTTTACACAGCAACACTGTTACACCATAGAGAATATCATTTTTGACAAACAAAATCTACAATAATAAACATCCCACAATGGCAGATAACACTTTACAATGCAGTGCATATTATGATTATACAACACATCAGTAGAAAACATTAAAATTTAAATTAGAAGTAAGTAGGCAGTAACTTTCAAGATACTCAAATGTTAATGGTCCTCTCGAAAAAAAGTTCAAAATACTCGTACCTGCTTACTGTGTTAGAAGGAAGCATGTGTGCATATTATGATTATACAACACATCAGTAGAAAACATTAAAATTTAAATTAGAAGTAAGTAGGCAGTAACTTTCAAGATACTCAAATTTTAATGGTCCTCTCGAAAAAAAGTTCAAAATACTCGTACCTGCTTACTGTGTTAGAAGGAAGCATGTAGCATGGTTGTGTGTAGCATGGATGGAAGTATGTAGCATAGGATTTTGGATAGAATAAGTGTTTGTAATCTTTGGGCTTTGATAGATTATTAGTATTTTTCTTCTAGGAATATGAGCTGGAGACAGTGAAGGAGTCAAAGTTTTCACGCCAAATCGAATGGTGAAACTTTTAGAACTGTCCGACTTACAGTTCAGAAGTTTAATGTAATAGAAAGTCGTGTGATGTTCACACCAGATTTTTCACCATGTAAATATTTACTCTAATAAATGCATTGTGAGTGGCGCATTTTCATTAATCCAAAAATATTTTAAATTCCTGTAGTACCTAGAGCCATATTGTCTTTCATGTAGCTAATTACGAATTTACAAAAAACAATGCAAATTTCGCTTCAAAAAACACCTAATTTAAAATCCATTGTACTTGTATCCTCCTCTTTCCCTATTGTTCTGCAACTTTTTTTCAACAAAATTTAATCATTAGTATTTGTAATCCAATTGGATGACTCAATAAACATTGTTCACGAATAGAGTATCCTTTGTTGATTTTTCCAATTGTTGGTATACCTGAGAGCCTACTTGTGTTGAATTTTCCATCCTCGTGTTTCACATTGGTAATCCATTGTACTTGTATCCTCCTCTTTCCCTATTGTTCTGCAACTTTTTTTCAACAAAATTTTATCATTAGTATTTGTAATCCGATTGGATGACTCAATAAACATTGTTCACGAATAGAGTATCCTTTGTTGATTTTTCCAATTGTTGGTATACCCGAGAGCCTACTTGTGTTGAATTTTCCATCCTCTTGTTTCACATTGGTGTAGGTAATTATTTTCAGTATGAAGTTAATGTACTCGCACTGTTGATTTTGAGAGGTTTATTGAATGACGAAGATGATGATGTTGGTGCTTTATGATTTCTATTATCTATACTATTGGCCACACGTACCTGTGTATTGTGTATACCTATTTACATAGTTGTTGCCACATAATAGATTGACTCCTTCAGATTTTGAAAGAAAACACGTTATGACCTGGCGGGGTATATTTAGCAGCTAGTGGTCCAGATGCTGATAGCATAGCTCACATGAAGTTCAGAAAGGATAGAAGTGAAAGCAACCAAAAGGCGTAGTCATTTTAGCGAGAAAACAACTTGGAGACCTTCTGAAGAGGGATATGTACGAGATCAGTAACCTGTACATCAGAAAAGACACCCCTTTCCAGGCAGCATACAGGGGAATAGTTTTCTGGCCATTTACAGCGATCAACACGTCAAGAGGTAAATCTATGACAATAAACTCATCTGCTGGTTAGAGGTACTCTACATTCCAATGATTTATCCGTTATATTGTTACTAATTAATTACCCCTCTCAATAACACTGACATCTTGACACGATCCACATGGTCATTTCTGAGAGTATGACTCACCTGTGTTTTGACGTCCATTTCTTTCCTTAATCTCGGACATTCAGTTTGTATCCCTTATTATGAATTTGTTGATATGCTTTTGACAGATAACGTCTCTGGGCTAGAGAGATATCTTTAATAATGTCCAAGCAATGATCAGTAACCTACGACTCGGGAATTGGAAGCTTCTGACGACTTTATCTCTTCTCAGCTTCTGACAGATTAATGGACTTATAGATTCGTCGAATTCAAACATCCTTTTGAATCATTATTCTTGTTGAATGCTAAGCTTAAGCCTCTGTAGTTTTGGTTGTCTAATGATATTGATGTTTTGAAAGGTGCCAGTGTTTTCGATTCGTCTTGGGTACATATTGGTTCTGTTATGGTAAGCACTAGATGGAAGATCCGAAAAAATCAATGATTTCTGTTTTGGGAGAGAGCTTTAAACGAAACATTCAAAGTCCTTTGTTCAAAATTGTCGCCCTACTGCCTTACATTAGACTTAATATACGGTGAGGAAGTTCGGGATGAATGTCTGGAGCTGGACAAAACTTTCTCTTCTTTCAATGAAAGCACGAAAGTGCCCATGTCCAGATTATATCCTGTGTTTTGTTTTTGTTCTCCTTCACAAGAATGGTGCGTGTATGGTGTATGATCTTGTGCCTTGACATTTTTATTCTCAAGCACGCTTGTCTTCAGAAAGTCCTACATTTCATTCACCGAGACCTGCTCTTACCAATATAAGATGGTTGATGATTGTGTTTTCTAACCCATAAATCAATTTCATTGCATCTTTCAACTTTTTGTTTCTAGCATGCAAAACTTTAAATTTTTGCATAGACGAAATCACTCCTCTGTACAATTCGTCACATTGCTTTCACTAACCCTCGTGATGACGTTCATGAGATACTTTTACTTAAATCCATAGAATTCAAAAATTTGCATTCGTTTGGCAGTATTCTTTTCCAGTATTCAACAAAACTGTAAGTTTTCATCTCGTATTAAAAGCTTAAAAAGTTCTAAAACTTCAAAGCTCTTTCAAATACAATTTTGTTAAATAAATAGCATTGAATAGCAAAAGCTTAAATACTTTGTTGGGACTTGTCTAGCTTCTATTTCGTTATCTTTTGTAGAGAGAGGTAAACTTACTCTCAACAACTTAAGTACTTATTGTAAAGTACCTAATATCTATACCTATTTCTTTTGTACTTACAGGAGTAGTAGCGTTTGTAAGGGTGTCCAATATGCGGATCATCGATATTTAAGATGAAAGAGAAAGAAAGAAGAAAAAACAGAAGATCTTACTATCACAGTCTAGAATCTCAGCATCTGTACTTCTGAACTGTTTAGGTACATACAAATCATCGGCATATAAAATGAAAAATAATAAACCATGAAAACTTTGAAAGACCCCTAAGCCAAATTGCATCATCTTCGAAACATATTCAGGGTTTCTGAGCTTAGAAGCTCCAACGTGCAACGATTGCATTGGAAATACAATAGCCCGTCCCTTATACTTATACCTTTTTTTATTACTATCGTAATAATAAAGGAAGGACGGGCTAAAAAGAGGTTTATTTTTTTGTTTAATAAAAATTTGTACTATGTACGACATACATATTATAGACTGTATTTAGAAAGTAGGTATGTAATAGATATACTCGTACTCGTACCTCCCTGAAGGATTTACGGAGAAGAGTAGGTAATTTTAGTATCAGTCATTTCTCTGGGGTTCATCATCAGAAAAGCACAATAGCTAATGACACTCATGCTTCACCAGTAGGCTTTCAGTATTTACTGGGAACTCATGTAGTCATGCTATGTCATATTTAACTTTTGGTCCATTACCAGTTGAGGCAACCCAGACCTCACCCGTATTGTTATGATCAACTGAAACGCGTCTGTCCTTGAGGTGTATAATTACTTTTTCATATTGAAAAGTTGAAATAAGTACCATTAATAAAGCCTATACAAAAAGATGGGTACTCTATCCAGTGCGTGGTCTATATTGTAGTCGTGCATGTGCTTTATGATGAACCTTAATATGAACGTCTTTGGAAAGAAATTCCTTCTGTTTTATTCTTGTATTCTTGAGATAATCTTCCAAATGCAACATTTTTGAGTGTGCTCTGTTGTGCCTCTGGCCTATATCGTACATTGTTCAGAAAATGGTCCTGGCAGAATGCTTCTAACAAGGTATTTTTATATTAGAATCAAGTATTTTGAATGTGAATCAGAATCAATAGGTTACACCTCTATTGATCAAATGATTTAGGATGAGTATGTTGAACAACATGAAGTTGGTTAAGGACTGTACTGGTCATCCCTTGGCCAATTCGAAGAAACGATGATCATGCCTAGGTATTTTATTTTCATAATCTTTAGACTAGTCTGTCATTCCCTGCCGATTTACCAATATTACTTGGCAGTTGGATCTGTTACAGGTTGTGAAATGTGTATAAGACCTGACAAGATATGTGGAACTCAGCGTGTGACTTCTTTATGTACTTGGGTTCTAAGGTGATTCACTGGGAGGAATTTATTTTGCTTACATTGACGCACTCGCAGACACAGGGGAGTCATAAACTTGCACATCTTACGGTACCTACAATCTACTAAGAAAGTCCTCTGAATTATAAAATATTTGGCATGTGGCCAAAACATGCCAACCAAATATGTCTTGTCGTTTATCAATTTAGTCTGCTTCCAGTCTACCTGCATTGTAAATTGGTCTACAAGCTCACCGGGATTAACCAAACCTCTCAAATTTTATGAATTCCAAGTTCTTGAAATAAATTCAATCAGTATTAAATTTTTTATTAACAAAATTGGAGTTCTGGCGTCTCCACTAACAGAATTGGAGCACTGGTATCTTCACTAACAGAATTGGAGCACTGGTATCTCCACTAAAAGAATTGGAGTTCTGGCATCTCCACTAACAGAATTGAAGTTCTGGCATCCCCACTAACAAATTTAGAGTTCTGTCATCTCCACTAATGGAACTAGAGTTCTGGCATCTCCACTAACAGAATTGGAGTTCTGGCGTCTGTACTAATGGAATTGGAATATTGGCGTCTCCACTAACAGAGTTTTCTTCTCAGTAGGTACATTATAATATATGTATAATATTATCATTATTCTTCTTATAAGAAGTCTAAAACTTGGTTTAAATTGAATAGAAGGGTATGTCAATAAGAGTGACGTCACCAGAGTGAATGCTCGGTACCTCTATTGTTCTCAGAGTAGGTTCTTAATCCTATGTGTAATTAAATTAACTATTATGGCTTTACACATTTTTATTCCTTAATGAGAGTGAATTCCTGAGACCGTTAGCATGTATTAGATCGGTAGGCATTAGATTTGTTATTGATCCAATTAAAGTTTCTCCGACAGCTTGGTTTATTTAGGTGTTGAATAAATTTTAAGCTCATGAGTGTCAGGTGTCAATTGGATTAGTATTGTGATTAATCTTTCCTCAGAGATATCAATTTTCATTATAAAATAGGCAAATTAGGACTTTAACTTGACTGTCCTGCACCACCTTTGATACCCGCAAATGACTTTATTCCTGAGACCGTTAGCATGTATTAGATCGGTAGGCATTAGATTTGTTATTGATCCAATTAAAGTTTCTCCGACAGCTTGGTTTATTGAGGTGTTGAATAAATTTTAAGCTGATGAGTGTCAGGTGTCAATTGGATTAGTATTGTAATTAATCTTTCCTCAGACTCCTCAGAGGTATCAATTTTCATTACAAAATAGGCAAATTAGGACTTTAACTTGACTGTCCTGCACCTCCTTTGATACCCGTAAATGACTTTAATGCCTTCATCCTCGTATGATTCAAGCTTCATCAATTGAAGTAAGTGATGCTATTATGCGGTCGAAAAATAATGCTCATTATCTAAAAATTTGGTGCATACTGGTTGCATTCCTTATTCGTTCAAAACCTCGAAGAACATTAGCTGTAAACCTTATACGTTGAACCTATTACAAGTCGGTTCGTGAGAAAATAAAATCAAACTCGTCAATGCCTATTTCCAATATTTTTTTGAAAACGGTCTATGCCACAGATATGTTACTATGTAATAATAGGTATATTAAATTAGTGTCTTCATTTACGTAATACCAAAGAATTCTCCTATTCGAACCAGGCAATGCAGGCAATACTCGTTTTGTAATCACATGCCTATAATATAAAATGGTTCTAATAAATATCTATGGATCTACCCATGTTGAATACAGGAGAATTGAAGTTCACTGAGATGTGGACGCAAGATCAAGGCTTTGATGAATTCAGACATGAACAGAGAAAAACATTAGAAGCTATTAACGCACTCCTCCCTGTAGGTATCTGTTAGCTATCATGATCTTATCAGATCTAATTCATTATGAAATGCTACACAACAATCGGGTTGATTGTTTTCGAAGTAAACATGGCTAGGAAGCCACCAGGAAACGAGCTTGTGTTTGTGATGTAATCACCACACTTTATTAGATGATACTTGAAAATACACTATTTCGTTTTCATAGATGTACATAATTATGTAATTATTAGTTTTTAATAGAATGTACAAGTGAATATTTCTGTGTGTGCATTGTCATAATTTACATTTTGAATATAATTTACATTAAGTATTTCACGATTTGTGTCCGTAAAATACTTTGCATCTTTTCTAGCTCTTGTCAAAGAATCGAATCCTTAAATAGTGAATGAGCTTTAAAAAAAGTCAGAACTGAACTATTCATGGATCTTGGCACACTCTAATAAATATTAATAAAAAGAAAGATTATGCTAAACTAAAAGTCTTCGTCATTCACGGAGTAAAAAATGCCTTCAGCATTCAACCTTGTGAAACAAATAACCTTGGTCACAGTTCTTCTTAACGGTTCAATATCGATAGAATCCAACACTTTCAACATTTGCAGCACTATCACGATTTGCGAATTGACGTAAATTGGTTTCCCAGATGTTGTCAGAACAATGTCCTTTGATGTGACACAATTAGGTATTTGCACGAGGTGATACATCCCTCAAGTGTTTATTGAACGTATATTTACGAGCATTCACTTCAAAACATTTACTATTCTTGTTGTGAATGTCTATTAATAGGTTCTCGAGATATCACCATCTGTATGCAGCTATGTACAATAGATTGGATGCTCTTGTCATGAATAGTGGTCGTAAGATGGCTTCATTGATTTTTGATATCTTGCAATTCCTTTTCAAAACATTTACTATTCTTGTTGTGAATGTCTATTAATAGGTTCTCGAGATATCACCATCTGTATGCAGCTATGTACAATAGATTGCATGCTCTTGTCATGAATAGTGGTCGTAAGATGGCTTCATTGATTTTTGATATCTTGCAATTCCTAATCAATCTTTATTGCGTATTGCATCAATATGTGATTTAATTTTTACACATTCTTTACTCTGATGGAAGAATGTGTTGGTGACTTGACCTGAAGCTTTTTGCAATCTTCTTGCCATTTATTTCTTTAACGTTCTTCATTTATATTCCACACACGAGTTAGCAGCTGTTTACATGTGTGTTGAATTAATCAACCAAATAATGTTATTTTCAAAATGTAAACACTGGCGCCATTATGATTTATTCCTGAAATAAATCACTATTGATCTCGTGTCTATTTACGATTGATGAGATAACACTAATGTCTATGTCTACCGTATTGCTGTAATTATTTTGTTTGCTTGAATGGTTATTTAATTACATTATTAATTCAATTATTTCTTTCTCTAGTTGGTATTTATTTACTAGAAATTTCACAACTCTCCATTTCAATGAATGAAGTTGACGCCGCGCCGCAAAGTCCAACATTCTGTCAAATCTTAACATGTCTGAACCCCATGCCCATGATGGTACATCGGAGGAAGAGAACCAATTTTCCTTGGTGTCTAACAAAGTCTGATTTATCTTCAATTTTTTAGTCCTTATTGTCCTTGGTCTTCATTCCCAATTAACAATAGAAATATCGCATTCTAGTATTGTTAATTTGTGTCAAAGGTGTGTAGTTATACATAGTAAAACACATGACTGTAATTTCTTAGTGGTATGCATTGTCTAGAAAAAATGCACTTATCGTGTAATTACTTTAATTGTTCTAGGTATAATTGTTAAAAGAATCTCTTGTTTTCCATCAGTGTATCTTGTAACCTTGTGCTATGGTTTCCACCGTACATATTGTTAATTTGTGTCAAAGGTGTGTAGTTATACATAGTAAAACACATGACTGTAATTTCTTAGTGGTATGCATTGTCTAGAAAAAATGTACTTATCGTGTAATTACTTTAATTGTTCTAGGTATAATTCTTAAAAGAATCTCTTGTTTTCCATCAGTGTATCTTGTAACCTTGTGCTATGGTTTCCACCGTACATATGTTCAAATCGTTTAATCAGAGGCATAGAAGTTCTTCTTTCAGTATGATTATCTACTAATTACCCTGCACCAGCATATCGTGGTTAGAAAATACTGGTTGTACTATTCTGCCCCCTACCTTCAGGATGAGAATCTACAGCTACACCAACTACCAAAGTACCTGGCTACCATGCCAGAGTATTTCCTTTCTCTGGTATACCTATTGGTTTTGCTTGTTGTTCTTTTCAATCATGTGCAATACAATACAAACAACCACGGGTTAGTCTGTGTAGTGTAGTGCGCCTCGTCTGATTGAAGGTTGATTTTACGCTGCGGATTTTTAATCTTTTTAATATTCCAAGAAAATAAAATACCTATTTATTTTAATAATTTACATGATGTAAAAATATAATATTCAATATATTTTTTTCTTGATTTTATTTTATAAAATTGTCTAAAGAAATATTGAATAATTCTAGTTTTAAACCCATATTATTTTTCCAAAATAATAAATAAAATATCTAATTATCCATGCATTTAATGTTTGATACGGTTATTAAACATTGGTTTAAAAAAAATTAAATAATAATTTTACTAATGTATTGTTGCTAATTAAATTTGTTCTCTTGTGTATTATCAGTGTTTGTGTATAAGTTCATATTGTGCAAAGGATACACTATCATTGGAATAATGCTGTGAAAATTAAATAATAATTTTACTAATGTATTATTGCTAATTAAATTTGTTCTCTTGTGTATTATCAGTGTTTGTGTATAAGTTCATACTGTGCAAAGGATACACTATCATTGGAATAATGCTGTGAATTTCATTACCTTAGGATATCAATGTGTTGATTGGTATGTTTTCAATGATGTCTACAAAAAAAAATGCAAATTCGGCACATCCACTAATGTTATTCATATTTTAATTGAAACGTTTAGCACATCAACTAAAACTGTTGCACACATGTACCACATTATAGTGTGACATGTTAAATGAGGTTTTAAAAAAAAAAAAAAAAAAAAAATGCAAATTTGGCACATCCACTAATGTTATTCATATTTTAATTGAAACGTTTAGCACATCAACTAAAACTGTCGCACACATGTACCACATTAGTGTGACATGAGTATCTACCTAAAATGTCTAATAGTGTGTGTTAAATTGAATACCTACATATTAAATCGGCTATTATTGAGATACGTTTCGTTCATGTCATGATCTCATCATCAAAGAGTTAATCACTGGTTTCATTCGGTTTTCCACCTATTTCGGGTGCAATAAAAATGTACTTTATTATATCGTTTATTTTATGATTAGTCTTTATTTTTAGAAATATTTTTTATCACAACCCTTCATCCCAAAAGAGGGTCTACTTGACACCTACCATAAATAAATCAAAATGACCATTTTTTATTTAGATTTACAACCCGTTTGATGAGGTGCGGTGGTAAGAAAATATAAATAATATCAAACTTCAAACTGTTAATAGTAACCAACACGAGCAAGCCAAAAGCTACAAGGATAGAACTAGAACGTTTTAATAAAAGTTCAGACTTACCATATTTAGAATTTTCTTTCACTTTCTCGTGTTACTTAAAAGTTTCAAGATTGGATAGTCGTGTTAAATCGCTTCTGTTTTTCAAATATGGCGGGGCTCGATCATTAATCTTGCATGGATCAAGGCACAGAATAATGTTATCTTTTGTGACCGTTCCCATTATGTCTTGGGTTTCGAATAAGTCGGTGCATGATGCTTGGCTTTCTACATTGAAAGTTTCTACAGATTTTCAAATATGGCGGGGCTCGATCATTAATCTTGCATGGATCAAGGCACAGAATAATGTTATCTTTTGTGACCGTTCCCATTATGTCCTGGGTTTCGAATAAGTCGGTGCATGATGCTTGGCTTTCTACATTGAAAGTTTCTACACATACTTACTTAGTGAGTGATAAGTTAATAACAGACAATCCTCGAGACATTTAGAAGAACATTGATTCACCTTTGAGTCATCAGGCGAGTGTTCTATGTAAGTTCCTTTATGAGGATATAGCCGATATGTGTAGCATTTGCAAAAACAATGAACAATGCTTCACTGAGCTATATGATACTCTCGTCATGAGACGTAAAGAATTCTATTGAAACCGCTACCTCATGGGGCCTATGAACCGAGGAAGGCGGAAGTTAAACTTCCGAAATAATAGATGGTCCTAACCTACCTGTTAGGCAATATTGTTTTATTTGGCTAATGAGTCAATGCATAGAACAATACCGGTACGTTACCCAAAATTGAGGTGTCGCACAATATTAGTACATCCTCAGTTCCTCACAGTTCAAGGGGGTTTAGAATTTTACTTGCTTTGAACAACAAAAGGGATTGCCTGTGAAAACTACAGAGTGAAGAGTAGGAGAATTGCCAGCAGAGAATGGATAAACAGGGCCCTGATGCGATGAAATCACCATTTTTCTCTCCAACTCCACACTTACCAGGAGTTTGGTCACAGTGTTGATCCGTGACAACAGAGTCATGTAACAAAGAGGTTTTGTAATCACACGACAAGGCGACAAAAAACACGTCTTCTACCGCTCCGGAGTGAGAACAAATATTTGTTGTTCACTAATTGAACAAGCATTACAAGTGGACATGGAATGGCTTAATTTGTATACATGTTATTCCTCGTCACGATTTCACCTCCCTACCTGGAGAAGTAGCTCCTGTTCAATCCAAACACAAAGAGAACTTTAAGAGATGAGATGTAAAATACAACTCTCCAACACATAAGTAGCCACGTAATATTTGTGGACAAAAAGCTGCACACTATCACACTAGTAGGTATAGCCAAGAAATCTATCAAGCTATCTGGTTTATGTCTCAGTCCTCTAAATTCTTTTCAAGATCTCTTAGAACGTATATTGATCCTGAATATTGAGGAATCAAACCACTCGGAGCTGTCAAAACATATGTACCTATATATGGTACCTAAATTTCTGCTCCTGAATTGATCTTAGTACAAAAGTACGATTGGGCAGAGTTCATTGTCTTTTTCTGAGATTCCAACAACCGTATTTATTACCTAGGAAAAATATATCATATTGCCGCTTCAGCAATAGGTAGTCTATAAAACAAGATTTACACCTAGTATTTTACCAATTAAGCTGATATTATACTTAAGTGCTCTCAATTAGACTGAAAGAATACTCGGATTTCTAACAATGGCATTCATAGAATTGTGAGTATTCAGGAATAAGGATATCGAATGCATGTGGAATACGCCTGGCGTATAGAGAAATGTTCAGTGTTTATCTTCTGCATTGCACTGATTTTGATCTTAGTCATTGTTATTCCTGAGCACCAGAAGAAAAGAATAGATAGACTCACAAGTACGACTTGACTGTTGTGATAAGATATTTGTGTATTGTGTTCCTTATCCTAATGCTTGACTTCTTGCTGTTAAAACGTCAAATGTTCTAGGATTCATTAGGTACCTATCTGCAATTTGTATTTGTTCTTCGATAATGGGATTTAGACCTTGGGATCCACTCCCTGCATTTGTTGATTTTACTAGATTCTCTCCCATCAGTCTTCAACCTAATAGATTAGAATTATTAGATCGCATTCCTAATACTGCAATTTGTATTTGTTCTTCGATAATGGGATTTAGACCTTGGGATCCACTCCCTGCATTTGTTGATTTTACTAGATTCTCTCCCATCTCCCATCAGTCTTCAACCTAATAGATTAGAAGTATTAGATCGCATTCCTAATATATATTGAAACTTGGAATGAGCAATTGAGCTATCTTAAATAGTATGCTTTTGTTTTCAAAGCTGTTCGTTCAATCATTCAATCACTCATGCAGATAGCTCCAACACCCACACCTCATTTCGGTAGCTGTAATTTCAATGGTGGCTTTGAGAAACATGCTCCTCTCCCATTTGTCCTCATTTCATTTTTTTTTTTTTTTTTTTTTTTTTTTTTTTTTTTTTTTTTTTTTAGAATGCATTGGCTAGGATTATTCTGAAGCTGAATCCTGGGGATTCACTGCAGATTCCGAGCTAATTTATGTGTTTCGTTTCACGCCCCGTATCGTATAAGTGAAAGTAAGGCACACATGGAGAGGTTATCCTGGTCAGCACTCAAATATGAAGCAATCCCAATATAACAACATAGGAAGGCGGGCCATTAGGTGATTAATTTTGCTTAATTATTTTATGTACAAAAAGCCGTTTGGCGACATACATTATTGATTGCCCGGAGGATTCTTGGAGACTCCAGGAGAAGAACCTGTCTTGTCTGGTGAAACGCAAATTGTTTTCGTGGCATAGTTATATGGCATATCTTCTATGTATGTTTTCGTGGCATAGCTTCTATGTACGTGTTATTAACATGAATATTGTACTTACTTTAGTTGTCGGCTGTCGATTCTTAGCAGGTTTTTAGGTCGTTATTGAACTGAAATTTGACGGAGAGGCTTGACCGTACAACTTGTGGAATATGAGCAATCAATACTGTCGTATGTTCGTGAGTATTAGGATCATTTCGAGTAGGTACATAAATCCTAAATGATAATAAGTAGGTACATTCATACACTAGTAGGTATAGCCAAGAAATCTATCAAGCTATCTGGTTTATGTCTCAGTCCTCTAAATTCTTTTCAAGATCTCTTAGAACGTATATTGATCCTGAATATTGAGGAATCAAACCACTCGGAGCTGTCAAAACATATGTACCTATATATGGTACCTAAATTTCTGCTCCTGAATTGATCTTAGTACAAAAGTACGATTGGGCAGAGTTCATTGTCTTTTTCTGAGATTCCAACAACCGTATTTATTACCTAGGAAAAATATATCATATTGCCGCTTCAGCAATAGGTAGTCTATAAAACAAGATTTATACCTAGTATTTTACCAATTAAGCTGATATTATACTTAAGGATTCTTAGCAGGTTTTTAGGTCGTTATTGAACTGAAATTTGACGGAGAGGCTTGACCGTACAACTTGTGGAATATGAGCAATCAATATTGTCGTATGTTCGTGAGTATTAGGATCATTTCGAGTAGGTACATAAATCCTAAATGATAATAAGTAGGTACATTCACGTTTTCAAAGCTGTTCGTTCAATCATTCAATCACTCATGCAGATAGCTCCAACACCCACACCTCATTTCGGTAGCTGTAATTTCAATGAGGGCTTTGAGAAACATGCTCCTCTCCCATTTATCCTCATTTCCTCTTCCCGATTCACCCCCCATTTATCAACACCGACGTATTCTGGAAATATGAAAGGAAGTGAGTATTGAGAGGCTAAGAGGTTCTACATACGTCATCACTTGTGTTAAGGTAGTCCTGGTTTGAACCCAAATATGAGTAATTATTATTTCCGGATGCTCCTAACATGTTTCCCATGGTGCCACCAGGAAGTGAGTATTGAGAGGCTAAGAGGTTCTACATACGTCATCACTTGTGTTAAGGTAGTCCTGGTTTGAACCCAAATATGAGTAATAATTATTATTTCCGGATGCTCCTAACATGTTTCCCATGGTGCCACTGTAATGTGGGTATTGTAGGTTCAGGTTCAATACTACTGTTTGTTGTTCGTTCCTAGATTTCAGTAAATTATATTGGAAGACCTGTAATTTGATATTCTTTGTTAAACTGAGCATGGGCACATTTTGTTGTAATTCTGAGCCTCTTTTTGTGTAATGCTGAGCTGAGCTTGTTTAAGTCTGTATTTCAAATTCGGCTACTGCACTACTGCAGATACCTATTATCCTTTAGATTCACGTACAGGCTTTCGTTCCTAGATTTCAGTAAATTATATTGGAAGACCTGTAATTTGATATTCTTTGTTAAACTGAGCATGGGCACATTTTGTTGTAATTGTGAGCCTCTTTTTGTGTAATGCTGAGCTGAGCTTGTTTAAGTCTGTATCTCAATATCTCAAATTCGGCTACTGCACTACTGCAGATACCTATCCTTTAGATTCACGTACAGGCTCAAGTAAAGGACAAAAGAATTGATTTTTGGGTGTTATTTAGTTAGACTTCAGGTGGTAGCTGTGACAAGTTAACTTGGTGTAAGGTGTAATGTTGGGAATATATGCTCATCAATAACTTGATTTCAGCTTTCAAAATTAATCCGATCTCGATGTACTCCAGGACTTCAGGTGGTAGCTGTGACAAGTTAACTTGGTGTAAGGTGTAATGTTGGGAATATATGCTCATCAATAACTTGATTTCAGCTTTCCAAATTAATCCGTTCTCAAAGCAATGTACTTCAATACCCTTACATCATTGGTGTTTGTTAGTGATGCGTTCTTGTGTATCTGCAAATCCACCTTCTAGTGGTATTGGGCGGATTAAGAATCCTTGCACTTAGATTTACGCCATTGTTATAAACCTAGATCTATTTTACTGATACATAGCACTTACGAGTATGCACTTCGTTTTGAAGTACATATTTATGTAGTATGGACTAAAGTCGGTATTAGATACCAGATACAATAATTACAGCATTACACCAATAACATTAAGGTTGGATTTTGTGGTATTGGGCGGATTAAGAATCCTTGCACTTAGATTTACGCCATTGTTATAAACCTAGATCTATTTTACTGATACATAGCACTTACAACTCTTAATACGAGTATGCACTTCGTTTTGAAGTACATATTTATGTAGTAAGGACTAAAGTCGGTATTAGATACCAGATACAATTACAGCATTACACCAATAACTTTAAAGATGGATTTTTTTATTACACTGCGATGTTGATGCGCTTTATGGTTGTAGATCGACATCAGGTTGTCAATCTTTAATCTTACTACCCTAACAAATGCTCAGACCAATAAAAAGTGTGATTTTAATTACTTAATGAGTGTCATAATAATTATAAAACACAAACATTAAAACATTTGTTCTCTTTCTTTTATGTTCCCACCCTCATCTTCTAATGAGTACCCTCATGTATTACATATGTTGCTTATGGTATCGTGTACGTACAGATAGGTATAAAGCTCTTTCCAAATGCATTTTTATGTAGATGTTTCAGTAAGTTTTAATGTCGGTATTTTCTATTGGTCTTTGTACGTTTGTACGTGCTACACTCATACCATATAGCGCTAAAGCATAAATTAATAGCACCTTAATGAATAGTCTCTTGCAAATACAATAATGATATAGGCTCTTTTTCCATATTGTACTATTGTTGACTGCGGTTACGTTAGTTTTGTGCTCTGTGGCTCAATGGTTCATCGAAATAATGGCTTGCTTTCTTGAGTTTGTGCTTAATTATACATTAAATTTAAAAAAGCCTGGATGCTGAGGTTCTTGGTACATATGATTGGGATAAGAAACAAATTATAGGAACTATTAACATATTCATCATAATTTATTACATCGATAAGTGTAAGAATTTTATTTCTCAGAGAGTTCAACTCACTTACCTAAACATGACTCTTATGATATTTCTGTAAATTTTAAAATACATACATAAATGGAAATTCAAAACCTTTTACCTTCCTTTCACCATGTTGAGTGAAGGCTTTTGTATCCACATGTCCAAGAGGTGCTATTATGTGTGCCTTGATGTTGAGTTTTGAGGCGATCATGACTTGAACATTACTTCACACTGGTCAATATGTCTTACCTCTTCACTTGAGAGGAATCTCGGCCTCACAGCCTCACACTTTGTAATACCTTTGCTCAGTACTGTCGAAGTGTATCCACACACAGTACCTTATCCGGATGGTGATCTGGAGTTTGAAGTATTTGGAGCTATTAAGCAAGGTTCAGGTCATAAAATCCTCTCGTCTCCAGCATCCCATCTGTCTAATGCTCTAATGTGAACAGATTTCAGCTCTTCTGATTTCTTTTCCTCCTTTCTGTCCCTTCTTCTCTATTATAAAAGTGCAATTCACTCACTTCTCTTACCTATTATCTTCTTTTTTCCCAACAATAAATTCAATATACCTGACAAAATAAAAAGCCAGGCTTGCTGGCGCTATTCTACAATACAGAGTTGAGATTCACACAGGTGTGTGAGTCATGTAGCCCGCGGCTATAGCGTTACTACCACGTTCAACGTAGTAACAAGACTACAACAAGAGACAGAGGGGCAAGAAACTCCAAGTACCTTCCTTCGCTCGATGTTCAATTCTCAATTTATTTCTAATTTGTCACGGCTTGGTAGTGAGTGATAAGTTAATAACAGACAATCCTCGAGACATTTAGAAGAACATTGATTCACCTTTGAGTCATCAGGCGAGTGTTCTATGTAAGTTCCTTTATGAGGATATAGCCGATATGTATAGCATTTACAAAAACAATGAACAATCCTTCACTGAGCTATATGATACTCTCGTCATGAGACGTAAAGAATTCTATTGAAACCGCTACCTCATGGGGCCTATGAACCGAGGAAGGCGGAAGTTAAACTTCCGAAATAATAGATGGTCCTAACCTACCTGTTAGGCAATATTGTTTTATTTGGCTAATGAGTCAATGCATAGAACAATACCGGTACGTTACCCAAAATTGAGGTGTCGCACAATATTAGTACATCCTCAGTTCCTCACAGTTCAAGGGGGTTTAGAACGCCGGCCCCCCCCCCCCCCAAACAATCAGACGTGACGACAATCCTGATCCCGAATTAGTGGACCGTAATCATTATGTTAGGTGGTCATACATGTAGGAGGCATTTTGTAGTTAAACATAGCTTACCTGTCTATACGCCTTGTCTAGGATTCGTTTATCTGAAATTTTCTATTTAATCTTTAACACCAGGAGCTATCGAGCGACACACTTTACAGCCATAACAACCGCTATTAATTATTATTCTTTTAAATGAAAAGATAAAAATGTCGATTTCTAAGTGAAATCCAACGCTATAAACAATACCAAATGTCAAAAAATTAGAAATTAAGATCTTAACAGCCACTTCAGCTTTAGAATGGCCGCAAGATTTTTAAAAAGTGAAAAGCACACAGCAACTAGTTCTGTGGAGCTGTTATGTCAATGCAGATTGCAGGCTAATCTCTCATATTTGAAGACATGATCGCTAGAATGTAAATAGTTGTGTAAGCATTATATCCAACAATGTTTTTCTTACAGGTCTGTTTATAAATACCTATTAATCCGAAATCGATTCAAATCTTTATTGCTCAAATACCTCTACAACGCGGTAGTGCTGTGTCCTGCTACTCTAAAATAGGTACTGCTGAAATCATTTTGAGAAAGAAGACTCATGTCCAATATGAAACTGTGGAAACTTCGAGACCCAAACAAGTCTCCTACTCGCATTCCAACGATTACATGGGCTATACTTGTACCTATGTCATGTGTGTAAAACAGCCATAATTAGCATACAGGAATGGATGATACATGTGTATAATTACTTGGAACTTCTATGCGAGGCATGAACCATCATTCCTAGAACCCTTACATGTACACCGATTGATTTCTCGTGAAAAGTTACATAGGAAAGACCCTGTTCAATCCAAACACAAAGAGAACTTTAAGAGATGAGATGTAAAATACAACTCTCCAACACATAAGTAGCCACGTAATATTTGTGGACAAAAAGCTGCACACTATCACACTAGTAGTCAGGGTTTCTGAGCTTAGAAGCTCCAACGTGCAACGATTGCATTGGAAATACAATAGCCCGTCCCTTATACTTATACCTCAGGGTTTCTGAGCTTAGAAGCTCCAACGTGCAACGATTGCATTGGAAATACAATAGCCCGTCCCTTATACTTATACCTTTTTTTTTTATTACTATCGTAATAATAAAGGAAGGACGGGCTAAAAAGAGGTTTATTTTTTTGTTTAATAAAAATTTCTTTAATGCCTTCATCCTCGTATGATTCAAGCTTCATCAATTGAAGTAAGTGATGCTATTATGCGGTCGAAAAATAATGCTCATTATCAAAAAATTTGGTGCATACTGGTTGCATTCCTTATTCGTTCAAAACCTCGAAGAACATTAGCTGTAAACCTTATACGAATATACGTTGAACCTATTACAAGTCGGTTCGTGAGAAAATAAAATCAAACTCGTCAATGCCTATTTCCAATAATTTTTTGAAAATGGTCTATGCCACAGATATGTTACTATGTAATAATAGGTACATATATTAAATGTTTGTTCGCGGTATCCGCGGTTTGTTCGCGGTATCCGCGGTTTGTTCGCGGTATCCGCGGTTTGTTCGCGGTATTCGGTTCGCGTTATTCGCGTTTTGTGCGCAATTTCCGCGGTTTGTTCGCGATATTCGCAGTTATGGGTTCGATCTCAGGCAAACGCAGATTTTTTTCAGCTCTTTTTTTTACCGCAAATAATTGATGAAACCAAAATTTTCGCCTGCGGCCGGTCCTAAAAATTTTAGTTTCTATAGATTGTATAGCTCACAATTTTTGCCTGCGGGCTGTTCCTCATTCTTTTCGTGTTAACCTTCATCCCCCAGGATGTGTGCATGTGTAGACCGAAAAATTACAAAAGATCGGATTGATGAAACCAAAATTTTCGCCTGCGGCCGGTCCTAAAAATTTTAGTTTCTATAGATTGTATAGCTCACAATTTTTTTTTTTTTTAGAATGCATTGGCTAGGATTATTCTGAAGCTGAATCCTGGGGATTCACTGCAGATTCCGAGCTAATTTATGTGTTTCGTTTCACGCCCCGTATCGTATAAGTGAAAGTAAGGCACACATGGAGAGGTTATCCTGGTCAGCACTCAAATATGAAGCAATCCCAATATAACAACATAGGAAGGCGGGCCATTAGGTGATTAATTTTGCTTAATTATTTTATGTACAAAAAGCCGTTTGGCGACATACATTATTGATTGCCCGGAGGATTCTTGGAGACTCCAGGAGAAGAACCTGTCTTGTCTGGTGAAACGCAAATTGTTTTCGTGGCATAGTTATATGGCATATCTTCTATGTATGTTTTCGTGGCATAGCTTCTATGTACGTGTTATTAACATGAATATTGTACTTACTTTAGTTGTCGGCTGTCGATTCTTAGCAGGTTTTTAGGTCGTTATTGAACTGAAATTTGACGGAGAGGCTTGACCGTACAACTTGTGGAATATGAGCAATCAATACTGTCGTATGTTCGTGAGTATTAGGATCATTTCGAGTAGGTACATAAATCCTAAATGATAATAAGTAGGTACATTCATTCGGACTTGTCAGGAGACCGGACCAAATACTTGACAATATTGATATCAAATATTCTTCTTTAGGAACCAAACCAAAGAAATGTGGTATGCTATGAAGAAATTGTGATTTGATTTTCAGATGAGATAGTGTTGCCCATTGACCATGAACCCAGTACCACGAGACAGGTAGTCCACTAACAAACTGGTAGTCCAGCTGTTTCTGCATCTTGATGAATGTCCGAATATTTAATGAGCTCTCCCGCTCAGCCCACTAGTCACTAGTGTTTACTAATCGTTGCTGTACGCCTACCAGTTTTTACATCTGTATGTTAATTTAGATATATTTAACATTCGTTCACATGTGTGGGCGCAAAACATGTTCAAATATTCGGTTCATAGGCACCTTTCATACTCTCATTTCTCTCTCCACAATATCTGCATTCCAGTTAAAGCTCCCTTCTGTTAGCTATTTCTTTAAACAGTCATTCTTGAGAAAAGTAGCCAATGTTATGTGAATTTATTTTATCGTCTCGTGCCTTTGATAAAGGTAGAAAGTACCTACTGTAAAGGATATACGACACTCATGACATCACATAGTGGTCTTTGTGACTTGATACTTTCCTTTTCATGTTTCCATGTTTTCCCATGAATGAACTGAGAATCACCAATGACCAATGGAATGACAAAATCTGAAAAATGCAAAATCGATATGATTTCAAATAATTTGAAGAATCACCAATGACCAATGGAATGACAAAATCTGAAAAATGCAAAATCGATATGATTTCAAATAATTTGACTCCAAGTCCAAAATTCACGTCTATTTGGTTCAAGGAGAGCAAATACAAGTGGTCATAAACATTTGATGAACCTGTTGGGTTGAAGCAATAAATTTCTCTACTCGGAATCAGGCCATTGTGTGGACTCAGGTTCTCAGCAGTTTTGTTTTTACTTCGGTTTTAGGTTGGCGTGGGTTTCCAATGATGCATGCGTGCAGTTTTATATTTTTGAACAGGTCATTATTATTCATTGCTGGAAATACACCCAACCTGAGTTAAGAATGCAACGAGGACGCTCTAGTACACGTATGAGTTTATATGATTTATTAATGGCCGGATCTGATTGGCTGATTTTTTTTTTATTTTTTTCGAAATCAACCAATCAGATCACCTAATCCAACTTAAAAGGAGTTTAAACTCACTTTGTGGATCAAGGCCGTGGGTTCCCAATGGAAAACACGATTTTTCTTCCTAATAACTTGAACGTCCTGAAACCGATTGGAAATGTTTTTAAAACGTGAAGCTTTACTTGTTTCGATCACTGTGGTATTAAAGTGATCATTCCTCTGAAGATGATGTTGTGTGGGAATATTGCCTCTTCATGAGTTTGCATGGTTGCATCTTCATGCCTAATAAGCATTCTAGATGCAAGTGTCCAAGAGGTGCTATTATGTGTGCCTTGATGTTGAGTTTTGAGGCGATCATGACTTGAACATTACTTCACACTGGTCAATATGTCTACCTTTGCTCAGTAATACCTTTGCTCAGTACTGTCGAATATGTCCATGGTAGAATGAACTTGAATTCAGGATATAACCTGTTGCTCGGACAAGACCACCTTTGTTACCGTTCCCTCTATAAGAGTCCCTGGAGTCTCACATCTTTAACTAAATGATCTTTCCTCCTTTAATGTTTTTATGAAAGGTTTTTACGGGAATTTGTATTTAAGGTACGTTATTTTTAGACATATTAGGTCCAAATAACGTAGCCTACAGGAACATAAACCTTCAATCAACCATCCAACCAATCAATCAATACTGACCTTGTTCCTCATAAGGAAAGGTCGAAGGTCGCCCAATAAATGGCCCATAATATATTGCAAATGATGATCAGGTATCCGATCCTGGGATATTAAACATAACGGTAATGGTGCTTGTGTTTCAAAGTTAACTGTTGTTTCTGATAGAAAGTAATTTAATTTGGTGCAGCATTACTTTCCGATGCATTTTTGTTGTGCGTTTACTTTTAGTATCCCAGCCTCAAGAGTATCTTGCATGTACGGACTGTTTATTAATACCTGATATGCTTTGCTTACTTGCTCAGTGGTAACTAATCTACGCTATACAAACAGTTTTATTTATTGTTTTCAGACATTGGTCTGAATATTAGTAGATAAAGCTTTGCAAGGAGATTGTCTGAGATTGTATCTCAACCATTTTGCTAATGAATGCAAATCCCCACGGGGTGCATTGTGATTAAACATATGTATGTGAGGCGAGTCGTATAAGAGAGTTTTCGATAAATCTTCCGAAGATCTTTCAACAGTATCCATGTTCAAATAAAGCTTTGCAAGGAGATTGTCTGAGATTGTATCTCAACCATTTTGCTAATGAATGCAAATCCCCACGGGGTGCATTGTGATTAAAACTATGTATGTGAGGCGAGTCGTATAAGAGAGTTTTCGATAAATCTTCCGAAGATCTTTCAACAGTATCCATGTTCATTTCATTCTTAATTACCAATTACCTATTTGATTCAGTTCCAATGACCGTGTCTTTTCAGTTTTCATTTGTTTTGTCTCTGTGGTTGAAAGAGATTGATTGGCTGACAAGTCAATGTTAAGACAACCTTCACGCATCTTTCCTATTGAAACACAAAGTAAATCCCTTGTTTCAATTATTTGCTTGTTTAATTTATTCGATAATGAACGTAAAATACTCATTGTATTGTTTGCGTTCTACTCTGAAGTCTTAAATGATCGATTTGTTAATTTGGATGCTTTGTTCTTTTTGTGATGTCTGTCTTTGCCTTGTTGGTACTCCACTTTCTCAAGCTAGTTAAGGAATTTCATGGCACATTCGTTCTCTTTTGACAAAATTTTTGATGGCAAATTCGAGGAAATCAGGCTGTATGTCGTAAATTATTGGTGTAAAAAAAGTGGATATAACTTTCGAAATTTTTTGATATTGGCTTGTTACAAGCGCATATTTCGTGAACCATCATTCCTAGAACCCTTACATGTACACCGATTGATTTCTCGTGAAAAGTTACATAGGAAAGACTCCTTGGTCATCTTAAATACTCTAATGGAAACTCTTGTAAAAAAAAAATCATGTTGAAATATTTGGAGAGATCACAGAGAGGAGAGAGAGAGCAGAGAGAACCTTCCAGTCTGAAAGCAGAAAAGAGAATGAGCTCTGACAAAAATCTAGGTCTGAAGAAACCTCCCCTTGACCCCCTACTACCAAAAACCATGTAGGGGGTCAGGGGAAATGTAGGGGGTTGAGGGGAGGATTCTCCTACATTTTGACCATAGGTTTGAAGTTTGGAATTAATTTACTCATTTCCCCTTCATTTTCATAAGTAGAAGGTCCTCATCGATTCTTCTGTGATAAGTCACCTATTCGCGGTTTGCTCGTGGTATTCGCGGTTGGCTCGCGGTATCTGCAGTTGTTCGCGGTATTCGCGGATTGTTCGCGGTATCCGCGGTTTGTTCGCGGTATCCGCGGATTGTTCACGGTATCCGCGGTTTGTTCGCGTTATCCGCGGTTTGTTCGCGGTATCCGCGGTTTGTTCGCGGTATCCGCGGATTGTTCACGGTATCCGCGGTTTGTTCGCGTTATCCGCGGTTTGTTCGCGGTATCCGCGGTTTGTTCGCGGTATCCGCGGATTGTTCACGGTATCCGCGGTTTGTTCGCGTTATCCGCGGTTTGTTCGCGGTATCCGCGATTTGTTCGCGGTATTCGCGTATTGTTCGCGGTATCCGCGGTTTGTTCGCGGTATCCGCGGTTTGTTCGCGGTATCCGCGGTTTGTTCGCGGTATCCGCGGTTTGTTCGCGGTATCCGCGGTTTGTTCGCGGTATCCGCGGTTTGTTCGCGGTATCCGCGGTTTGTTCGCGGTATCCGCGGTTTGTTCGCGGTATCCGCGGTTTGTTCGCGGTATCCGCGGTTTGTTCGCGGTATCCGCGGTTTGTTCGCGGTATCCGCAAAAAAAATGCGGCGCAGTTATTTCATGTGCAAATGGAGGACTTAAGCCCTTACCCTAGTGGGATGAAAAAAGATTGGAGAATTAATGTTGAACAGGCTTGGGAACATTACTTGAAGAAAAAAAAAAATCTGTTGTGACGCAGTGGGAATAGGGTGGAAAATCTTGAAAAAGTAGACTGGAAATTTGAAAAAAATGGACTGGAAAACCGAGAAAAGTCAGGGAATTTTATTTTGATGTACTTGTACACTATTGTACAGGTATATACAATTTTTGGCTGTAAGTACATGTCTATTTGAGTGCTTAGTGTATTGGTTATCTACCTGGTAGGTGAGGAGGCTTTCAAAAATGGAGTACTTGTAGTATCACGACTTGCTGGACTTCTTAATAGATTTTTTTGCTGGGTCATTGTTTGTATTCTATTGTACAGGTATATACAATTTTTGGCTGTAAGTACATGTCTATTTGAGTGCTTAGTGTATTGGTTATCTACCTGGTAGGTGAGGAAGCTTTCAAAAATGGAGTACTTGTAGTATCACGACTTGCTGGGCTTCTTAATAGATTTTTTTGCTGGGTCATTGTTTGTATATTTAATTGTTTCTGTGCAAGTATTATGCCGGGTTCAGACATGAGATTCACTTGCTTCAAGTGCTGATCATTGTACCTTCTTGTAAAGTAAACAACGTTATGTACCTACTTATATAAATGTGCAAAATCCAATATGATGAGTAATTCAAACCAAATAGTCTTTGTCTGAGAAATATCAAACTCGCACACGAACAAGACCTACAGAAAGAAGGCAAGAGGCTTCTTCCCTGGACTCCTGTTTACTTGTTGTGGAGCATAGAAGCCTAAATTATTTTATTTGCCTGTATTGAGTTCACAGATGTGTTCAGTTTTATAACTATCTATTAATAACGAGGCAAGGAATTTCTCCAGCTCTAAATGTGTAAGGAGCAGTTTTTTGAGTTCCTCAGTTTATATTACCGAGTCATTTCCGTTGCTATTATCTGCCACCCACTCCAAGTCTCGTGTTCAATTATTCAAGTCTAAATTCTTAGTTCTCTGCCTACTCCTCTATCTTTTACTTGTGTGCCCTCGTATTGCTCATCTTGTGTGCCTGATGCAGTTTCTGTCTTCAACCTTGTCATGATTATTATAATATAAAGCCTTGTTTCCTCTAATTCAATTTCACGGATGTTTATGCCATAATAGGTATTATGACTATCATTGTGATGTACATGCAACATCTCTCGATTCTGTTTATACCTTGCTGTGGAATTGTTGATGTTACACATTGTTGACTGTGCCTCTTGAATATTTTCTCAGGAGATTTGACTCATCTGTTAGATTAGATACCTACTTACGCACATAATCACAATAATAATCATTGAAACCACAAGATTTAAATTAAGAGAAACACACCGCTACGCTGACCCAACCTGAGTTAAGAATGCAACGAGGACGCTCTAGTACACGTATGAGTTTATATGATTTATTAATGGCCGGATCTGATTGGCTGAAAATTTTGATTTTTTTTTTTTCGAAATCAACCAATCAGATCGCCTAATCCAACTTAAAAGGAGTTTAAACCCACTTTGTGGTCCCGGCCATTACACGCTGAGCATAACATTGATGAATTATTTGTGTTCCAGGTCATGCAGACTCCGAGGATTTGGTGTCGTCACTACTAGAAATGTACGACGCACTCATTTGCACGACCAATACCAACCCGGAGTTGGTAAATCTACCAAACTTGGGTACCAAAATAGATTTCTCTCCGTCACTGAAGAGAAAAAGTATTCAGGTACCCAAAATAAAGACTGATGTGAAACGATCCTCAACGAATCTCAACCTGGAAAGGAAAAGGCCGCCAGATCCTCCACCTGCCCCGCCTGTTGTCGCTCGGCCTCTGTCTGTGAGTTCAATGGCCTCACTCTCGTCCACTTCTTCCTCTTCAGGTAAGACCAAGTCGAACTTGTCACAACACTCTAGTCTCTAGCTCTTTACTTTCTTGGTAATTAGAACTTTCCTGCGTCTTGCCATAGTGAACCACTACCATCTCTCTTCTTGACACAAACGGTAACTCGGACCACTTTATACCGCCGCGCCGCTGTAATCTAGTTCTTACCATAAACCGGGGTTTAAAACTGTCTAGGTTTCTTATAATCCTTTTCTAATCAAACAGTTCAGTTTGTGTAAGTATACGCTTGGCACTTATACATATTCCCAAGTATCTTCACTAGTTAGCTCTTTTACTCACAAGAAGTACATCGTGTCCTCAATGAATGGAAACGATTATCATTAGTCACTAGACCATGAATTCAGAAAATGTCCGTTAGTACTTCTAATAAAACTGCCCTGGCCCTGGTACCAAAAGAAAGTTATTTATAGTTTCTAGTGGTTGCCGGAGGCAGTCTCCTATTTTTTCCTGGTAACCCCACAAATTTAAAGATTTTCTTGCTAGATACGGTGAACCAAAAATCAAGTCTCAAATTTCCAAAAATTAAATACCTATCGTATTTACAAATGGTCCTCTCGTCTCTCCAAACACCAAATATTATTCACATGAGAAACTTGAGGAGCTTAATGTTCATCGTGTTGGAGATATTCGAATGTGGTCAAGATCAAGTGGTCAGTGATGTCAATCTGGTCTAATGATCCTGATCCTGGTCTCATTACTTGAAATCCTTAACACCTCGTCCTGCCGGCGGCTAATCTCACAACTGTGTTCACGACCTTCAAATTTATGAACATGCAACACAAGACCTATTCAGTTCTCGTATGTTCGCAAGTTCGTGTTTTATTTAAATGTGTGTTTAAATATTCCTGGTCTCATTACTTGAAATCCTTAACACCTCGTCCTGCCGGCGGCTAATCTCACAACTGTGTTCACGACCTTCAAATTTATGAACTGGCAACATGCAACACAAGACCTATTCAGTTCTCGGTATGTTTGCAAGTTCGTGTTTTATTTAAATGTGTGTTTAAATACCCAGGAAAATCATGGAAACTCGTTTTATAATTAATAGGTTCCTAACGAGAATGTAGATTTTTGATTTTTTGCTCACAAGGTTCTGTGTTTGAATACACGCCTCCCAAGTATATTCAAACCCGATAGGAACGTCTTCATTGGAGTAGGATTGAAACTCGATCCACCTAAATCACGATTGGAAAATGTTGATTCTTAAACTTTTTCAACAGCAAAGATTTCCTCTGGAGTTCACTCACAGCAAATGTCAAAGTTCCAAATGAGCGCGCATCATTTGTTCGTTCAACGTGCATGACGTATCGTCTATCGATTATGCTCATAACAAACCTATTGGAACCATTGAATGTTGTTCTTCACATAATTGCAGCAACTTCTAGGTTAAGATTTGCATAGGCTTCTCATCGCATCGCTTGCAGACATTGGAAGAACACCCATGGACCATAGTAATTGCTCAAACTTAACGCGGTTTCGTAATTGTAGGGTAATTTTATGTAATTTTGCACATTTTGCATTTGAAATATCAGCCTGAGGGGCGTTGTGTGGTCTCCAAGAGTTCCCCAGAGGTGAGATAGTCTCCTAATAATATATGTACATGAGATGACATGTGGGTCGTAGTACATAATTCACTCTTTGATCTCCATACTTGATCCAATTTAGTTGTTTGCTATACTGTTTTTGAACATGCTTATAGCTCAGGTCATGGACATTGAATTTGATAGCGTTGAATTCATAAAGTCCCATTTGACCCAACTAATGAACGTCATTTTCTCAATAATGCCTGAAATGTGGAAATTTTCCTTCGCATTTTTGTTTGCAGATTAGTACCAATATCAGTCATCATCACTTTACGTTTTCTCTTAGTGTAATCCTATGCAATCTCAACATTTACGACCTTATGAGCACAATTAATTAAATCCCAGCGGAACCCTTCATCTGCCTCGCTAACAATGTGGTGCATTGTTTTGCCTTTGATTACATTGAGTGTATTTTTGGCCTTATGCCACTTGTATTGACGATTTGAGACCAAGGACTTTTATTATCTCATTGATATCACCGCTTATTTCTTCCAAAGTGATTGCGGTATCCTTTGCTTAATGTAAATATAGGTTTATTGATAGGTGTAGCTGCCATTTGCGTTTGAAGCTGCATATTACCTCAATTAAGGTCAGTAGGTACTTCATCTACATTTGATTCAGGTAGCACTTTTGAAACCATCAGGAATCTTGCCGAAATCTGTTTGACCTGGAAATATTTTTAATATAGAGGTAAGTAATGCGAATTAAAATCTTGGGTCTTCTTGCTCTTTTTTTCTCTGGAAGTTCCAAAGCTGGCGAAGAATTTTTTAGTGAACTTTATTTTTAGGAACTTGTCAACATATTATCGAATTAGAAAGTTGCTTATTTTGAGAATTTGAAATAAGGAACCGTGAACCTGGTCCAGTTTTTTTGATTCTTTGTCCGTAGGTTTTGTTTTATCATGGTTTGGTTTGATACACCACCGTCAATGGTTTCTATATTATTTGTGTAGCCCACTTTTCTACATGAATGCATATTATGTTCCATTGCTTCAGGTCACTAATTAAATTAGGTAGGTCATTATCGTTTTACGCCAAACTCCTTGAAATATGAACTTAGTATTGTTTTCGCAAAGTTCAGTATTTTGATATTTTTTTTTTTTTTTTTTTTTTTTTTTTTTTTTTTTGTGGCTGATTGGTGTTTTTTGTTTTCTTGATTTTCTGCTTGAAATCAAAGTTTTCAACCGAAACCGAACGTTTCAGGGTACAAATTTCGCATTCAAAGTCCTGTGCTTCCTCCCAATGATTCTTGTATCGTAGTCTGGAATTAAATGTAAAACTTTCAGTATGATTTCCTCCTTGGACGAGTATAAATCAAAAAGTTCTCCAAACTACATGTCAGTCATAATGATCGGCCACTGGAGCTCTCAGATTATCACAGCTGTTGATAATCCTACTTCATATGTAGGTAAGGCAAAGCTGAATCTATTTTCCTGATATTCGATCCAAATCCCAGCATCAGGATCTTCTTTCTTCCATAAGTCAACAGAACTGGAAGGAAACGTTTTCTGCACAATGTATGGCAGATTCTCACGATGCAAGATGCACGCATGCGTGACCGTGGCGTGTGCTATTAGTTTTGATCTTGATAGTAATATCTGCTCTGCTAGTGCTTCAGTTTAGTGTTCACCCTTCGGCCTGTCACTCTGCCTGAGGGAGTAACTTTTCCAGGAATGCATGATTTAGTGTTCACCCTTCGGCCTGTCACTCTGCCTGAGGGAGTAACTTTTCCAGGAATGCATGGTTTAGTGTTCACCCTTCGGCCTGTCACTCTGCCTGAGGGAGTAACTTTTCCAGGAATGCATGGACAATATGGACATTTATGTTGATGTCAAGCTTGTCTTTGACATTCTTTAAATATTTTTTGTACTTAGCATTAGCATTAGTCATCCTTTTCTTTGAATCTTCCCAAAAATACTTTCACACCCTTGTCGTTTTATATTTAAAGATTGTAAATTGGACTCTATAAAATCTTTGGTTCTTGAAACGTCAAAAAAACTGTCAAGTTGGTTCTTAAAACGTCGGAAAACTGCATCAAAAGCTAAGAGTTACAGAATATTGCGTTGTGCTTGAATATGAAGACTTGTAGTTCTTGTGTCTGTGTGTGAGAATGGAACTTTCAAGTTCGTGTGTACCTATATCGTCTTCACCAGGTTTATCTTCTAGTTCCATAGGTCTCGACGTCTTGGTCTTAATTCTGATCTAATGTTTCCAAGTTAAAGTCCCATTTGACCCAACTAATGAACGTCATTTTCTCAATAATGCCTGAAATGTGGAAATTTTCCTTCGCATTTTTGTTTGCAGATTAGTACCAATATCAGTCATCATCACTTTACGTTTTCTCTTAGTGTAATCCTATGCAATCTCTACATTTACGACCTTATGAGCACAATTAATTAAATCCCAGCGGAACCCTTCATCTGGCTCGCTAACAATGTGGTGCATTGTTTTGCCTTTGATTACATTGAGTGTATTTTTGGCCTTATGCCACTTGTATTGACGATTTGAGACCAAGGACTTTTATTATCTCATTGATATCACCGCTTATTTCTTCCAAAGTGATTGCGGTATCCTTTGCTTAATGTAAATATAGGTTTATTGATAGGTGTAGCTGCCATTTGCGTTTGAAGCTGCATATTACCTCAATTAAGGTCAGTAGGTACTTCATCTACATTTGATTCAGGTAGCACTTTTGAAACCATCAGGAATCTTGCCGAAATCTGTTTGACCTGGAAATATTTTTAATATAGAGATAAGTAATGCAAATTAAAATCTTGGGTCTTCTTGCTCTTTTTTTCCCTGGAAGTTCCAAAACTGGCGAAGAATTTTTTAGTGAACTTTATTTTTAGGAACTTGTCAACATATTATCGAATTAGAAAGTTGCTTATTTTGAGAATTTGAAATAAGGAACCGTGAACCTGGTCCAGTTTTTTTGATTCTTTGTCCGTAGGTTTTGTTTTATCATGGTTTGGTTTGATACACCACCGTCAATGGTTTCTATATTATTTGTGTAGCCCACTTTTCTACATGAATGCATATTATGTTCCATTGCTTCAGGTCACTAATTAAATTAGGTAGGTCATTATCGTTTTACGCCAAACTCCTTGAAATATGAACTTA
This sequence comes from Diaphorina citri, assembly GCF_000475195.1. Classification (NCBI taxonomy): domain Eukaryota; kingdom Metazoa; phylum Arthropoda; class Insecta; order Hemiptera; family Psyllidae; genus Diaphorina; species Diaphorina citri. Next base: position 215,092 of record NW_007377465.1, read on the forward strand.
GTATTGTTTTCGCAAAGTTCTTTTTTTACGCATTTTTTTTTTTTTTTTTTTTTTTTTTTTTTTTTTTTTTTTGGCTGATTGGTCCTTTTTGTTTTCTTTTGATTTTCTGCTTGAAATCAAAGTTTTCAACCGAAACCGAACGTTTCAGGGTAGATGTTTCGCATTCAAAGTCCTGTGCTTCCTCCCAATGATTCTTGTTTCGTAGTCTGGAATTAAATGTAAAACTTTCAGTATGATTTTTTTTTTTTTTTTTTTTTTTTTTTTTTTTTTTTTTTTTTTTTTTGTGGCTGATTGGTGTTTTTTGTTTTCTTGATTTTCTGCTTGAAATCAAAGTTTTCAACCGAAACCGAACGTTTCAGGGTACAAATTTCGCATTCAAAGTCCTGTGCTTCCTCCCAATGATTCTTGTATCGTAGTCTGGAATTAAATGTAAAACTTCCAGTATGATTTCCTCCTTGGACGAGTATAAATCAAAAAGTTCTCCAAACTACATGTCAGTCATAATGATCGGCCACTGGAGATCTCAGATTATCACAGCTGTTGGTAATCCAACTTCATATGTAGGTAAGGTACTCTAGCTTTAGATTAGATACCTACTTACGCACATAATTACAATAATAATCATTGAAACCACAAGATTTAAATTAAGAGAAACACACCGCTACGCTAACGTTCCTGATGTAAGATTTCTATTTTCATAAATATTATTCACGAATTTGATGTGAAAACGAGTAGGTAAGTATCTTTTCTGAAACTCGTACATTAGGAGTATTTCCATATGTAAGAGTGATAACATTGATTTCGGATATGTATTCTCAGATGTTGATCTGTTTGCAGCAGTCCAAAATGATCATTATGCAATTGAGGATATCCATAACGCAACGAGTGTACTTAATTATTGTGCTTCATATGACACATGTATTATTATGTAATTTTGCACATTTTGCATTTGAAATATCAGCCTGAGGGGCGTTGTGTGGTCTCCAAGAGTTCCCCAGAGGTGAGATAGTCTCCTAATAATATATGTACATGAGATGACATGTGGGTCGTAGTACATAATTCACTCTTTGATCTCCATACTTGATCCAATTTAGTTGTTTGCTATACTGTTTTTGAACATGCTTATAGCTCAGGTCATGGACATTGAATTTGATAGCGTTGAATTCATAAAGTCCCATTTGACCCAACTAATGAACGTCATTTTCTCAATAATGCCTGAAATGTGGAAATTTTCCTTCGCATTTTTGTTTGCAGATTAGTACCAATATCAGTCATCATCACTTTACGTTTTCTCTTAGTGTAATCCTATGCAATCTCAACATTTACGACCTTATGAGCACAATTAATTAAATCCCAGCGGAACCCTTCATCTGCTATGTAATTTTGCACATTTTGCATTTGAAATATCAGCCTGAGGGGCGTTGTGTGGTCTCCAAGAGTTCCCCAGAGGTGAGATAGTCTCATAATATATGTACATGAGATGACATGTGGGTCGTAGTACATAATTCACTCTTTGATCTGCATACTTGATCTAATTTAGTTGTGTGCTATACTGTTTTTGAACATGCTTATTGCTCAGGTCATGGACATTGAATTTGATAGCGTTGAATTCAAGCTTAAAGTCCCATTTGACCCAACTAATGAACGTCATTCTCTCAATAATGCCTGAAATATGGAAATTTTCTTTCGCATTTTAATTCGCAGATTAATACCAATATCAGTCATCATCACTTTACGTTTTCTCTTAGTGTAATCCTATGCAATCTCTACATTTACGACCTTATGAGCACAATTAATTAAATCCCAGCGGAACCCTTCATCTGGCTCGCTAACAATGTGGTGGATTGTTTTGCCTTTGATTACATTGAGTGTATTTTTGGCCTTATGCCACTTGTATTGACGATTTGAGACCAAGGACTTTTATTATCTCATTGATATCACCGCTTATTTCTTCCAAAGTGATTGCGGTATCCTTTGCTCAATGTAAATATAGGTTCATATGTAAATACGTTATTGATAGGTGTAGCTGCCATTTGTGTTTGAAGCTGCATATTACCTCAATTAAGAAGGTCAGTAGGTACTTCATCTACATTTGATTCAGGTAGCACTTTGAAACCATCAGGAATCTTGCCGAAATCTGTTTGACCTGGAAATATTTTTAATATAGAGATAAGTAATGCAAATTAAAATCTTGGGTCTTCTTGCTCTTTTTTTTTATCACAGCTGTTGATAATCCTACTTCATATGTAGGTAAGGCAAAGCTGAATCTATTTTCCTGATATTCGATCCAAATCCCAGCATCGGGATCTTCTTTCTTCCATAAGTCAACAGAACTGGAAGGAAACGTTTTCTGCACAATGTATGGCAGATTCTCACGATACAAGATGCACGCATGCGTGACCGTGGCGTGTGCTATTAGTTTTGATCTTGATAGTAATATCTGCTCTGCTAGTGCTTCAGTTTAGTGTTCACCCTTCGGCCTGTCACTCTGCCTGAGGGAGTAACTTTTCCAGGAATGCATGGACAATATGGACATTTATGTTGATGCAAGCTTGTCTTTGACATTCTTTAAATATTTTTTGTACTTAGCATTAGCATTAGTCATCCTTTTCTTTGAATCTTCCCAAAAATACTCTCACACCCTTGTCGTTTTATATTTAAAGATTGTAAATTGGACTCTATAAAATCTTTGGAACTGTGTTGTCTCTTATTCCTTTCAACTTGGTTCTTGAAACGTCAAAAAAAAACTCTCTCACACCCTTGTCGTTTTATATTTAAAGATTGTAAATTGGACTCTATAAAATCTTTGGAACTGTGTTGTCTCTTATTCCTTTCAAGTTGGTTCTTAAAACGTCAGAAAACTGCATCAAAACTCAAGCTTGTCTTTGACATTCTTTAAATATTTTTTGTACTTAGCATTAGCATTAGTCATCCTTTTCTTTGAATCTTCCCAAAAATACTCTCACACCCTTGTCGTTTTATATTTAAAGATTGTAAATTGGACTCTATAAAATCTTTGGAACTGTGTTGTCTCTTATTCCTCTCAAGTTGGTTCTTAAAACGTCGGAAAACTGCATCAAAAGCTAAGAGTTACAGAATATTGCGTTGTGCTTGAATATGAAGACTTGTAGTTCTTGTGTCTGTGTGTGAGAATGGAACTTTCAAGTTCGTGTGTACCTATATCGTCTTCACCAGGTTTATCTTCTAGTTCCATAGGTCTCGACGTCTTGGTCTTAATTCTGATCTAATGTTTCCAAGTTCATGAAACTTTAATTTAGTTGTGAAATAAACCCGTAGTTATGTTTCTTTCCCGCTTAGAAAGTCACGATTTGCAATTTCATTTATGTGTCAGAAAATAGTTTGAACTTAGTTCCATAGGTCTCGACGTCTTGGTCTTAATTCTGATCTAATGTTTCCAAGTTCATGAAACTTTAATTTAGTTGTGAAATAAACCCATAGTTATGTTTCTCTCCCGCTTAGAAAGTCACGATTTGAAATTTCATTTAAGTGTCAGAAAATAGTTTGAACAGTTCATGAAACTTTAATTTAGTTGTGAAATAAACCCGTAGTTATGTTTCTTTCCCGCTTAGAAAGTCACGATTTGCAATTTCATTTAAGTGTCAGAAAATAGTTTGAACTTTTTTTGCGTTAACGTTAAGTCTTTCCCGCATTGTTCCGTTTTAAGTCAAATATTAAAAGTACAGACAGTTAATTTTACTGGAGATAACGTCTCTACTTGTGTTGGAAATTTAATAGAGGTCTCAGGTTCAAAAGGTAAGCAATGAAATTGTAGGTGAAGATAACAGCATCACTATTTGGCCTTTGACAGCTTCCTGAAAATCATAGTGCATTTGATGTTGATTTAAACCTGATTCCTCACGTGCAATTTTGTGTTTGGGATAATTCTCCCTTATCTAGGTGAAGATAACAGCATCACTATTTGGCCTTTGACAGCTTCCTGAAAATCATAGTGCATTTGATGTTGATTTAAACCTGATTCCTCACTTGCAATCTTGTGTTTGGGATAATTCTCCCTTATCTGCTAACTATGATCTCTATTGATTAGAACGAATATGCGTAGGCATCTCTTGATGCCCTATCCTATATCTCGGAATAATTCACCAGAGCCACTGCCAGCTACACAATTCACCGACCTGCAGACAGACTTGTAATTCACCAGAACAAATCTCTGATTATGATCTTCAGGCTTTGTTTTGGAACCGAATATGAATAATATTATATTTAATTTTTTTCGCAAAATTTTCAGACGTGTAATAAGCAGAATTACACGACCATGTGAATTCAACATACGGAGGTAAATCACAGAATTGCCTGGACTAGGTTAGCGCACTATGCTTACTCTGTGAAAGCAATGATCCCGTACTGAATGCTAAGGTTAAGGAACTATACGTACGTACAATTAGTGTAATTGTTTTTATTACGGACGGACCTACTTGTATATTTCCCTCAAATATATCGTAACTGTTGATCCTCTGGCTAAATTCTAGGTATTGGCGAATGAACGTCAAATACGAAACAGGTGGATGAACTGGATGAGACCATTTCGATGTTGTTCAGAATAACAAAACTCTTCTTGGTCAAAACATTCTAGCTAAAATCACGAGGAGGTTCTTTCGGATATGTATTCTCAGATTTTGATCTGTTTGCACCAGTCCAAAATGATCATTATGCAATTGAGGATATCCCTAACGAAACGAGTATACTAATTATTGTGCTTCATATGACACATGTATTATGTACATCACAGAACCTATTAATCATATTTTTAATGATTCTTTATGTTCAAGACAGGAGACATCATTGTTAGCAGGTTAGGTTGGCATGCCAGCATGTGTTTTTCATGTGGACTTGTCTTACATTTGTTTTGTCTGACCATGTTATGTAAGTTGACAAGTGTCCGGTCTTCAAAGGTGTTTTTAACTCTTTGGAGACCTTAAAGAACAGTCATACTTTCTACATGTCTTTATGATTGAGAGTTTGATGGGTTTTCATGACCTCTTTTAATGTGAAGTACCGAGATCTTTGTTGATGCTTAGGTTGGCATGCCAGCATGTGTTTTTCATGTGGACTTGTCTTACATTTGTTTTGTCTGACCATGTTATGTAAGTTGACAAGTGTTCGGTCTTCAAAGGTGTTTTTAACTCTTTGAAGACCTTAAAAAACAGTCATACTTTCTACATGTCTTTATGATTGAGAGTTTGATGGGTTTTCATGACCTCTTTTAATGTGAAGTACCAAGATCTTTGTTGATGCCTCAAGCAGACTGTGTATCTTCCTGACAGTAGGTGATGTAAAAACAAGACCTTGTTTCTCGTTTCACAGAGAATGTATTCTAATGCACCCTGAGAGGAAATATGTTCTGACAGATTTTTTTGCCTCGGTTATTTCCATTAGTGCATTATTAATAAGTTTGGTTGATAGGTAATGTCTGTAATGAGACTAAAGAGTAGTTTCTGTAACGGTTTCAAAGGCTTGTAGCGATTGCAGAATGATTTTCTTGTCTGATTGATGAGGTGATATCGATTACATTCTTCGTTGAGATGATTTCGATTATTCCTATTAAAAAAGAGACAGGCAGCAGAGCTTCAGCAGGACCTTTGGCTGGCTAAATTAATAAGTCCGATACAGCCATCGCGAGTCGTAAATCTCCTTTGAAAATCCAGACTCAAGAAGCTAAAAAATAACACATTGTGGCATCGATTACATTCTTCGTTGAGATGATTTCGATTATTCCTATTAAAAAAGAGACAGGCAGCAGAGCTTCAGCAGGACCTTTGGCTGGCTGAATTAATAAGTTCGATACAGCCATCGCGAGTCGTAAATCTCCTTTGAAAATCCAGACTCAAGAAGCTAAAAAATAACACATTCTGGCGAAGTAAATTCTAGTAAAGCTTTTTGTATTATCGTAATGATTGCGCTTTGGGAGTCTTGGTGTGCATGTGGTGTTTTATAATTTCGTAATAATGATGTGACAAAACTGAACTGAGATGTTGCCCCTTATCTGCAGCATCTAGACATCAAACTCCTCTTGTAGATCCCAGTGTTATGCTTCTCGTATATGTTTCTAACAGGGCGAGGTACCTAGCTTGCATGCTCCGACCAGGGCGATGTTAAAGTACCGAGGGGACTACCTTGAGCTCTTTTTGTATTATCGTAATGATTGCGCTTTGGGAGTCTTGGTGTGCATGTGGTGTTTTATAATTTCGTAATAATGATGTGACAAAACTAAACTGAGATGTTGTCCCTTGTCTGCAGCATCTAGAATTCTAGACATCAAACTCCTCTTGTAGATCCCAGTGTTATGATTCTCATGTATGTTTCTAACAGGGCGAGATACCTAGCTTGCATTCTCCCACCAGGGCGATGTTAAAGTACCGAGGGGACTACCTTGAGCACTCGACAGAGGTTCGGCCCTTAGACCTCTTCAACCACATTCTCTTCCCGTTCTAGAGGTACTTACCAAAGTGAAGCCCTGATATCAAGTGGTTCATGAGTTGCTCTTGCTCGTTAACCTTCACCGAGTTCATTGTTTCTAATTAAACTCCTAAAAACTTTCGTGCTTCAATGGAGACCCACAACGATTCGAGTAACACATTTAATGCTCTTGAAATATGAAACGTTGGGAATCTTATATTATAAAAACAAGTTATTTATAAACACCGAACTTTTCTGAGCGGTTCATTTGAAATTCTCGGAGAAAAGCGCAAGTTATCAGTTTTCCACTGAAAGAACAAAAAGCAGGCGGGATATGTGTGAGAATTTTCCACGATCTATCTATTATGTAGGCGATACGCACGAGGCATTGCTATTTTTAACGTAGTCAGCAAAAAAAAAGTGATAGGATATGTGTGAGAATTTTCCACGATCTATCTATTATGTAGGCGATACGCACGAGGCATTGCTATTTTTAACGTAGTCAGCAAAAAAAGTGATTGTATATTTTACGTAAATTGTCATTACGATGCGAGTACCTTTGTTGTTCACCTATAAGTTTGAAGTAATGGCAGTGGTTTAGTTGCCATCAGCAAACCAACAACAGTTGCCAGAAGTGTTTATGGCTGCGTAAACCCCTCTGTCCATTATATGACCTTGAATATATCTACCGTCTACCTTTATAGTTCTCCCATAAGTTTGAAGTAATGGCAGTGGTTCAGTTGCCATCAGCAAACCAACAACAGTTGCCAGAAGTGTTTATGGCTGCGTAAACCCCTCTGTCCATTTATGACCTTGAATATATCTACCGTTTTTAATTGCAAACTTGCGACGGTTTGCAATTATTGTTGTTCTTTTTGCATAGATCTACCGTTTTTAATTGCAAACTTGCGACGGTTTGCAATTATTGTTGTTCTTTTTGCATATGTATAATAATACATACACATATATAAATATATTTTATACATATTAAGGTACTCTTTTCTCACGGGTTATCATTGTGTTATGACTGCAATAGGATCCATTAGGTTGCCCATTATATCCATAATGAAACCTTCGTGCTCTTTGGGTCGGCGCGGCGCAGTTTTAGGAAATTCAACTTCTTGGAAAAGTTTCTTTATGATAATGCCAGCGTGTGGCGCCAGTAGCGGGAACGCTTTGAGTTTTCTATTTTCTGGCATCACTTCTTTTATAGGCCGACATTTGTAGAAACTTTGAACTTGATAAATGTTATGTAGAAACATTGGATTGTGTTCAACTTGGCTTCTGATCTTGTTATTTTCTATGAAGACCACCTCCAAAGTAAGTCATATGATGATCAGCGCCATGTCTTTGTATTCTAAAAGAGCCTGGTGTTTTCTGGATTTAATTAGGTATTGTTGTGAAATTAAAAATTCTAGGACTTAAATATACATATTCTTAGTAAAATGCACCTTTCAGGAACTCTGGAGAATGTTCTACAAAAATTTCATGCCAGACTATGAACGTACTTTCAATCAATGGAGAACCGTTCTTGTTCTTCAAATAATTGTTCAAAAGACTGTGAATAAAATGTGAAAGATTATTTCGTGCCAAATCATTGAACACTTTCCATTTCCGTGATTCATCCACACTTTGAGATTATATCAAATATTTCATAACAAAAAGGTCACTTGGTGAAGTTTCAGAATGAAGCTGTTGAAATGTCACCGCGTTTGTAACAGTTTTGTTAAGTGCTGGTTAAGTCTTCTGGAGATACGTCTGATAAGGCTGCGGTGTGTTCTGCTAAGCTCTGTGGAGTCTGTGGTTTTACGTAAATGATGACGATAAGTTCTGTCAACATTAATCCCTCACATCAAAAATTTCATGCCAGACTATGAACGTACTTTCAATCAATGGAGAACCGTTCTTGTTCTTCAAATAATTGTTCAAAAGACTGTGAATATGTCAACCTGTTTTGACCAGCTGTCACGCTGGTTTAGGGTTGAGGCGGAGGAACCAGCGCCAATAACCAATATTAATAAGCTTACCAGCCCAGCGTTACTCTATTCGTACTCGTTTACTGGTATGTGTAATTCGTACTCATTTAATTGTATGTGTAATTTTTGGTCAACCTGTTTTGACCAGCTGTCACGCTGGTTTAGGGTTGAGGCGGAGGAACCAGCGCCAATAACCAATATTAATAAGCTTACCAGCGTTACTCTATTCGTACTCGTTTACTGGTATGTGTAATTCGTACTCATTTAATTGTATGTGTAATTTTTGAAGCTGGTTAAGCTGGTTAAGACAAGCTGACGCTGGTAATCTAACTCCACTGAGTAGCGGGCCTAAGGTAAGATTGAGATTTGTAACTAACTCGTTCTAAAATGTTGAATTTCTCACTCAAGGGTCTTAAATATAAAAGAGTTTAAACATTGCCGCAACACTGTTCCAATAGGTCTATCTAAATCTCAATAGGACAGTCTTCCTTTCATGACCTCATGGGAAGATTCGTTGAAACCCATCCTTTAGGGCTGTTTGTCCCTACATCTAAGCCTCCGAGTGAGCGTTTTGTGTTTCTTAACCTTAACCTATCCTTTAGTACTGTTTGTCCCTACTCTCAATAGGACTATCTAAACCTCTAAAAACAAATTGATTAAACGTTCCTACGACCAGGTCTCTAGGTGCAAGATTTAGACCGGGAGATAACGATCACAAATCAAGTCAGCTATTTCCCCAGCCCCGTAGGGGTCTATTATGTCCGCTTATCATGGGTTCAGATCAATATTAACATGTCACAATGTGGGGCTGACATATCACACTGAGTCAAGATGGGGTTGGGTTGAGATAGATTGCTTGATTGGTTTACAAGACTTGTATGCCTCGGCAGGTATTGGATAGGTGGTTTAGTTGGTTATAGGCAGGTTTTATGTACAGATTGATGTATTTATGACTATTAGAACGCGAGTGCTACCGCCCGTCACATTAATCTTCATCATCAAACGATCGATTGAGGCGTGAAATGGTTAGCTGGAATTGATGATGCTGTCCATGTCCAGTTAGAGTATCCAGGGATTGATGGTTAGAGGTAATGCCGGTAACAGGTGCAGAATTCCTTATTTTTTTCTGCTCCTTCTAGAAAATTTTTGGAGAAATCAATTTTCTACAAATCCCTTTTGTCCTTTTTGTTTCTTATCCATTCCATCCGCTCTTCATTTTCCTTGTCCTCCTGGCCGATTCCTTCATAAACTGAAATCCTGTTCAATGTGTTTTCTAATAAATTCCCGCAGACTTGTTTATGCTCATATGTTTGTCCTCCTGGCCGATTCCTTCATAAACTGAAATCCTGTTCAATGTGTTTTCTAATAAATTCCCGCAGACTTGTTTATGCTCATAGGCTGCGGTGTGTTCTGCTAAGCTCTGTGGAGTCTGTGGTTTTACGTAAATGATGACGATAAGTTCTGTCAACATTAATCCCTCACATTCTGTGATTTCCTCCTTACAGGGTGCCCAAATAGTTTCTTCGTAGGTGGGCAACGTGGGCATCATGTCTAACAAGTTGTGCCATGGATGGATGTGTTACAGTAACGGTTACCCCATTCCCACTCATAAAGGTACGAGTGAGTATTCTATCAAACACCTGAACTGCTTTACCCTAAACCAAACACAGATGTTATCAACGTGGGGATCATGTCTAACAAGTTGTGCCATGGATGGATGTGTTACAGTAACGGTTACCCCATTCCCACTCATAAAGGTACGAGTATTCTATCAAACACCTGAACTGCTTTACCCTAAATCAAACACAGATGTTACCTAATTGAGATTTTTGGTACCTTAGATACCGAACTTCAAATTCCTCCCCACGAATACCCAACATTCTGTTAGGTCTGCCTGATAGTGAGTGGCCTGATAGTGAGTGGCTGTTCAACGTTTTTCACACCCAGTACGGTGAGATGGCAGAATGACGGTAACTTTCTATTGGTTTTGACTATAAGATGACATGCTGATATGTCATTCACTGATCATCTGAGCCTAGTCACTAGTCATTTCTAACATTTAGACAGCTTGTTAGCAGCAGATGTTATCTAATTGAGATTTTTGGTACCTTAGATACCGAACTTCAAATTCCTCCCCACGAATACCCAACATTTTTCCTCATTACGCCATTTTATGATGCAGATGCAGAACAACAATACTGCTTGCAATACGTTCTATTATTCACACCGACTTGGAGTGTTTGGAAAGCCACTCACTATCAGGTAGACTTGATATTAGGTACGACTGAAAAGATCCGCCTGTCAGGTCTACCTGATACCTGATGACCACACACACTATCAGGTAAACCTGACAGGCGGACAGGTGTACCTGTCAGGTCTGCCTGATAGTGAGTGGCTGTCTAAATGGTTTGAAACGTTTTTCACACCCATGACAGGTACGACTGAAAAGATCCGCCTGTCAGGTCTACCTGATACCTGATGACCACACACACTATCAGGTAAACCTGACAGGCGGACCTGATCAGGACAGGTGTACCTGTCAGGTCTGCCTGATAGTGAGTGGCTGTCCAAATGGTTTGAAACGTTTTTCACACCCTGTACGGTGAGATGGCAGAATGACGGTAACTTTCTATTGGTTTTGACTAAGATGACATGCTGATATGTCATTCACTGATCATCTGAGCCTAGTCACTAGTCATTTCTAACATTGGTTTAGGTTTAGACAGCTTGTTAGCAGCTAGCAATCCACATGGGAGATCCCATCAGGAATGTGAGAAAGCTGCAGCTGTCTCTACCAGAAATAGTTCTGCTGTAACTGCTTGTAGATATTTAGTACCTACATAAGTATTAGGTATTCAGTAGACGTAGTGTAAAAATTACCTTCAACTGATTCAACAAAACACGAAAGACATCCTAAAAAGTGTAAGGCCAGTCATCACTCACTATCAGGTAGATTTAACAGGCGAACCTGATCAGGTGTCCTGTCAGGAGTGTCAGGTCTACCTGATAGTGTGTATGCCCATCAGGTAGACGTGACATTCGGACCTTTTTAGCCGTACTCGTAAGGCACTCAAGCAGATTCCTGTGAAGATAAAATCCCAGATAATTGGTTTATCTCTAGGGCAGAATGACGGTAACTTTCTATTGGTTTTGACTAAGATGACATGCTGATATGTCATTCACTGATCATCTGAGCCTAGTCACTAGTCACTTCTAACATTGGTTTAGGTTTAGACAGCTTTTTAGCAGCTAGCAATCCACATGAGAGATCCCACCAGGAATGTGAGAAAGCTGTAGCTGTCTCTACCAGAAATAGTTCTGCTGTAACTGCTTGTAGATATTTAAGTAGTACCTACATCATAAGTATTTAGGTATTCAGTAGACGTAGTGTAAAAATTACCTTCAACTGATTCAACAAAACACGAAAGACATCCTAAAAAGTGTAAGGCCAGTCACTCACTATCAGGTATCAGGTAGATTTGACAGGCGAACCTGATCAGGTGTACCTGTCAGGAGTGTCAGGTCTACCTGATAGTGTGTATGTCCATCAGGTAGACGTTACATTCGGACCTTTTTAGCCGTACCTGTCAAGTCTACCTGATAGTGTGTGTGCTCATCAGATATCAGGTTGACCTGACAAGCGGACCTGATTAGGTGTGTTAGCCGTATCTGTCAAGTCTACCTGATAGTGTGTGTGCTCATCAGATATCAGGTAGACCTGACAGGCGGATCTGATTAGGTGTACCTGTCAGGTCTACCTGATAGTGAGTGGCTGACCTAAAAAGTGTAAACAATTTGATGACAGGACGCATTCACGCGCTTTCATTCGGCTACTTTGATAACTAGACGCTGATTCGGTGACACCTATGTTCTAGTTTTCAACCCAATCTCCTAGAAAGTTCGAGCTTTGACGTCTCTAATTTGGGAATGAATAAATTAGAGATTGCGTATATCTATGTCCACACGCAGGAGTCTAACGGTGACAGTTACAAGTTACAATAGATAAGGCCGTGGTGATAAGGTTATCGGATTTTCATCAGATGAGGATGTGATAGGTCAAGACGATACTTTCCTAGTGTTTCAGTGTCGAAGGTCAGATAAAATGGAAGAAAACGATGTTTTTACTTATGACTATTAGAACGCGAGTGCTACCGCCCGTCACATTAATCTTCATCATCAAACGATCGATTGAGGCGTGAAATGGTTAGCTGGACTTGATGATGCTGTCCATGTCCAGTCAGAGTATCCAGGGATTGATGGTTAGAGGTAATGCCGGTAACAGGTGCAGAATTTCTTATTTTTTTTCTGCTCCTTCTAGAAATTTTTTGGAGAAATCAATTTTCTACAAATCCCTTTTGTTCCTAGTGTTTCAGTGTCGAAGGTCAGATAAAATGGAAGAAAACGATGTTTTTACTGTTCTTTTTTCTGATTCAAAAACACATGACAAACACTGATACTTGATATCTCTCTATGAAGGATTAGATTGCCGCTATCGTGTCCGTCGAAAGATTTTACTTGCGAAAATAGATTTTAGGTCAGATTTTCATGGATTGTAGGATTCTGGAGGGAGTGCGAAAATCAATTCGTTGTTGGTAACAATTTTGCGAGCCTATAATTGAATTTTCATATGTGTTTTTCCAACCTTTAGTTATAATCTTGTTTCTTTTTACTGTTATTTTACTACCATTCTTGGATTTCTTGGTGAAGGGAAATTTTTTTACCACCATTGGTCTCCTAAAATTCAACCCCTGCATTGTTGACCGACACACCACTGATTCCTCGTAAGGCACTCAAGCAGATTCCTGTGAAGATAAAATCCCAGATAATTGGTTTATCTCTAGGCAGTGATAGCTCAGTAGCCACAGTGTTAATGTTGGTACGGTGTGTGGTTAGATACGCGGACTATGTCAAGGTTCTGTCACTATGTATCTTGTCATCCCGTCACTGGTCAGGTCTATTCTGGCGTTCTTAATAACCCAATATTGACTATTAAGTGACCACATTCCACTAATAGCTGGTGTCGGGGCAAGTTTGTTTTTGGACTTGGAGAGATTTCGTAAATTTTGTTTCAAGTTGATATCTCTAGGCAGTGATAGCTCAGTAGCCACAGTGATAATGTTGGTACGGTGTGTGGTTAGATACGCGGACTATGTCAAGGTTCTGTCGCTATGTATCTTGTCATCCCGTCACTGGTCAGGTCTATTCTGGCGTTCTTAATAACCCAATATTGACTATCAAGTATCAAGTGACCACATTCCACTAATAGCCTCTTGGTGTCGGGGCAAGTTTGTTTTTGGACTTGGAGAGATTTTGTAAATTTTGTTTCAAGTTGATGGAGATTATTGGAGATTAAAAATTAGTGTCATACGGTTTTGTGATAAGTTCTGATAACCTCGAAAGTTTAACCCTTCTTCAAGTTGATGGAGATTAAAAATTAGTGTCATACGGTTGTGTGATAAGTTCTGATAACCTCGAAAGTTTAACCCTTTAATCAACTGATGATGAGCTGGTGAGGTATTTTGGATAATTTTGGGGTGTAGGTCTGATTTTCATCTTCATCATACTTACGTCTACAATGTGTACGAATACTGATGAGCTGGTGAGGTATTTTGGATAATTTTGGGGTGTAGGTCTGATTTTCATCTTCATCATACTTACGTCTACAATGTGTACGAAATATAACTGTTGATCCTCTGGCTAAATTCTAGGTATTTGCGAATGAACGTCAAATACGAAACAGGTGGATGAACTGGATGAGACCATTGTTCAGAATAACAAAACTCTTCTTGGTCATAACATTCTAGCTAAAATCACGAGGAGGTTCTTTCGGATATGTATTCTCAGATGTTGATCTGTTTGCAGCAGTCCAAAATGATCATTATGCAATTGAGGATATCCATAACGCAACGAGTATACTAATTATTGTGTTTCATATGACACATGTATTATGTAGTATGCTCATATGTGTCGTTATTTATGTAGCAGCCTTAATAATTAACCCTGCACAGTCCTGAGCGATGACCGTCTAAATAAAACTTGTGAAAGTTAAAATAATTAACACTTGTTTGTATCTGATGATGACTATCACGGACCATAAATCTCACACTGCTAGGCTGTGTTAGAACATGGTCGAATTTATGTGCATGGTTCTCTTCATGTAGGTATATTTTATCTTCATGACACTTAACAGGATAACGGGACCCTGATGTGACATGCCAAACATGAACTTCATGACATGACGGTGTGGTAAATATTATTATACCTTTGACTACCTATGTCAATTTTGACAGGAACACATTCCTAGCAGGATATCATTGTCCCAAGTAGGTAAATAATTGACAGGATAACGGGACCCTGATGTGACATGCCAAACATGAACTTCATGACATGACGGTGTGGTAAATATTATTATACCTTTGACTACCTGTGTCAATTTTGACAGGAACACATTCCTAGCAGGATATCATTGTCCCAAGTAGGTAAATAATTCGGTATAAGCCATCGAAGTCCATGTTTTACAATGTTCCGATTGTTTTGCTTTATCCTCGGGGAGCTAAGTTCTTAAGGGGTGGAAATCCCACACTTCAGGTGGAGGAACTGCAAGATGGTTGGCCTAAGTGTCTTTAAAAGATTTCTTCTCTGCCTCTCTACAAAAAGAAGTAAGTACAATCCTTAAAGTATCCTGATCTCTTTGTATACGTTCATTTTTTGGCAGAATCCAAGCTTTTTCACTAGAAAAGTCCAGAACATGAACTTGGTCTCTACTGCCTTGCTTGTTGTGAATGAGAGGCGCGTGTACCTCGTAAATACCAAAGCACAACTTGTTACTGTGTTACTGTTACTACTTCCAGTACTTACTTTATGTCTAAAGTGTTCCAAGTGCCTATCTTAATGTTATTACCTTATTTTACCCGTGATGTAGATAGGTAAGTAATTAGCCGTTTGGTTATATGTTGCAGAATTTATTGTCTTGTCGTATAGCGGTTGGTAGTTGGGTGCTTTTCTTGTTCAGATCGAAACAGATAAGTGTCTATTTTACAACTATGCCTGTTGCCTGTTCACTCAAAGGGCAACCTCTGTTTTCATTTTTCCTGTCATTAATTTTATAATACTCGCTATGTTACCTACATTGTTACCTTGCTACGCACCTACATGAGATTATGGTTATACGCATTAGGCAAACATCAAACATTTCAAACCTTTGGTCAATGTTTCATTTCCTCTTTTGTCTCCTTCATCACCCCCTCCTTCCCTCTACTTTCAATGTCCCTTGTTATTCCTAGTATGTATTGTTATTTGCCTTCTCTCTCACCTCCTCTTAATTACGAATACTTAATGTATTTCCTAAAGACCAACATTAAATCAAATAGGTGCAGTAGGTACGTATACCATTACTTACATCTTTTGAATGCATTTTACCCAATGAGACCTACACCAACTGTTTTCTATACCTGTGGATCTTACGGTCCTACTGACCCTTGACTCTATTTCTCCAACGTCGAAGATATTAGTTAAAACCCCATTCAAACTATTAATGATATCGTGGAAGCTCACGCGAGAATTTCGAATCTTCTTTATTTGAACAGTTCAAAAGTTTCTATAGACAACACTTCCTGACACCAACTGCAAAATTCTCTCTCGCCATTTGTGTCACATACTTGCCATGACTGTAGTCAGGGGCTTTTACTGAGAGGGGTTTATTAGGTTCCATTCGTCCCCAGCTCGAGCTACTAAAGGACGGGCGAAACCAGAAGTTTTTCTCTCAAAAAGGAAAATATTTTATTAGGTTCCATTCGTCCCCAGCTCGAGCTACTAAAGGACGGGCGAAACCAGAAGTTTTTCTCTCAAAAAGGAAAATATTACGAGTCCTAAATATATACAGCCCCTTGCGTAACTGACTGACTCACTCACTCACTGACTCACGTATATGGAAAATATTACGAGTACCTACGTACCTATTACTCTTGTTTGTAAAAAGTAGTTGCAAGGAGGGCCTATTTAATTGTGGGGGTTAGCCCCGTGGCCCGGTTAAGCTCTAGTTGTAATCTGGCTTTCTATGTACACTTATGTTCGTTTCAACAAACGGCCCTGACTGCATGGGAAAATATTACGAGTACCTACGTACCTATTACTCTTGTTTGTAAAAAGTAGTTGCAAGGAGGGCCTATTTAATTGTGGGGGTTAGCCTCGTGGCCCGGTTAGGCTCTAGTTGTAATCTGGCTTTCTATGTACACTTATGTTCGTTTCAACAAACGGCCCTGACTGCATTTGCTACTACATTGACTTCATATTGGTTCTCGTGTGACATTATAACCTACTGTTTCATCCTCAATGACTTCTAGTGTTTCATTTGAAGCACAAACATGAGAGAAGGGTCACAGGATCGTAGCCCCGTAAGCTCCTGTTATGCAACCCACATGACAACTCCTAACTCCTGTAAGATAAAACGTTGGATGCCCCTCAGCCAAGTCGATATTTATGCTGGTAGTAATAATTTCCAACTCACACACGCTCCAAACATTACTTCAACTCTCGATAAACACGAACATAAGGTAACACTGGTACTCTTATATGGAAATAATGGAGAACAGCGTATGAAGCCAATTAGGCAATTTTAATAATTTATGGCACATATGACACCTAGTTGCTTCTTATGTCCTCGTTTCTATTTCTACTGATTTACAGGCATTCTGTGTTCTAGGACGTTTTATTCAATGGATAGGTACACCTTATGTTAAATGACCTAAAGTTCTACCTTTCTCTAGTTTGTAGCCACTGTTGTTATGTTGTTTTTCAACTGTATAAACAAAACACTATTATTTAATATTATCTTAAAAACATGGGAAAAACAAGCTTTCCAATCCACCATACATGTATTTTTTGCACCACACCGTAGCTCACAAGTTGCTTTGATTGCTTTTATTAGGCCATTTTGCTTACAAAATTTACAACCTGGCCGATTGAGTTCAAACTGGATACGCAAATTTTGAGTAACAATTAACAATAGAATGAATGTACTAGTTTTATTCTCTATCAAATTTATTTACTTTTAAATTCTCAATTCACTTATTTATTTTCCATTGCTTTTGCTTTTTGTTCTGGGTGGTGGATATTATTTAATATTATCTTAAAAACATGGGAAAAACAAGCTTTCCAATCCACCATACATGTATTTTTTGCACCACACCGTAGCTCACATGTTGCTTTGATTGCTTTTATTAGGCCATTTTGCTTATAAAATTTACAACCCGGCCGATTGAGTTCAAACTGGATACGCAAATTTTGAGTAACAATTAACAATGGTATGAATGTACTCGTTTTATTCTCTATCAAATTTATTTACTTTGAAATTCTCAGTTCACTTATTTATTTTCCTATGTCTAAAGTGTTCCAAGTGCCTATCTTAATGTTATTACCTTATTTTACCCGTGATGTAGATAGGTAAGTAATTAGCCGTTTGGTTTATGTCCTATGTTATGTTATTCCTTCCTTTTCTTATCCTCTATTCTGTATTATTCTTTATCTTTTCTCTCTCCTCCATCCCTCCCCCTCCTTTAATTTTACCGTTCCATATGTTATGTTATTCTTCTCATCCTCTATCCTGTATTATTCTTTGTCTTTTCTCTCTCCTCCATCCTTCTTCCTTCTCCTCCTCCAGTGCTCCTCCACCTCCTCTAATTTTAACGTCCCTTGTTATTCCTTCCTTTTTCCCATCCCTGTTATCCTGTATTATTCTTTGCCATTTCTACTTCCATACCTTCTCTACGTTTAAAATACAATGCCCGATACCCCGGTTTTCTTCCTCTCTGTGCTTTTGTTACCTTATAAATTGTAACCTTCCCTTCTTCCCTTAACCTCCTCCTCCTCCTCCTCCTCCTGTTCTTCTTTCCCTTCCTCCTCTTTCTCTTCTTCTTCCCTCTCCTTCTTTCTTTTACCCTAACTTTTACAATATCTCTAACCGTTTTGTCGCTGTAGCTGAAAACCGCCAAAAAACGGTCGAAATCTATCCAAAAGCGGTCAAAATACCGCCAAGCGCAGCAACAATCTCAACCATCCATACCTCGGCTGGGATTGAACCCACGCCCTCCTGTTTACCAGGCGAGCGCCTTGATCACTACACCACCGAGGCAGC
>NW_007377465.1:234069-248752 GCF_000475195.1 Diaphorina citri
GTGTTTTTCCAACCTTTAGTTATAATCTTGTTTCTTTTTACTGTTATTTTACTACCATTCTTGGATTTCTTGGTGAAGGGAAATTTTTTTACCACCATTGGTCTCCTAAAATTCAACCCCTGCATTGTTGACCGACACACCACTGATTCCTCGTAAGGCACTCAGGCAGATTCCTGTGAAGATAAAATCCCAGATAATTGGTTTATCTCTAGGCAGTGATAGCTCAGTAGCCACAGTGATAATGTTGGTACGGTGTGTGGTTAGATACGCGGACTATGTCAAGGTTCTGTCACTATGTATCTTGTCATCCCGTCACTGGTCAGGTCTATTCTGGCGTTCTTAATAACCCAATATTGACTATTAAGTGACCACATTCCACTAATAGCTGGTGTCGGGGCAAGTTTGTTTTTGGACTTGGAGAGATTTCGTAAATTTTGTTTCAAGTTGATGGAGATTAAAAATTAGTGTCATACGGTTGTGTGATAAGTTCTGATAACCTCGAAAGTTTAACCCTTTAATCAACTGATGATGAGCTGGTGAGGTATTTTGGATAATTTTGGGGTGTAGGTCTGATTTTCATCTTCATCATACTTACGTCTACAATGTGTACGAATACTTAATGTATTTCCTAAAGACCAACATTAAATCAAATAGGTGCAGTAGGTACGTATACCATTACTTACATCTTTTGAATGCATTTTATCCAATGAGACCTACACCAACTGTTTTCTATACCTGTGGATCTTACGGTCCTACTGACCCTTGACTCTATTTCTCCAACGTCGAAGATATTAGTTAAAACCCCATTCAAACTATTAATGATATCGTGGAAGCTCACGCGAGAATTTCGAATCTTCTTTATTTGAACAGTTCAAAAGTTTCTATAGACAACACTTCCTGACACCAACTGCAAAATTCTCTCTCGCCATTTGTGTCACATACTTGCCATGACTGTAGTCAGGGGCTTTTACTGAGAGGGTTTTATTAGGTTCCATTCGTCCCCAGCTCGAGCTACTAAAGGACGGGCGAAACCAGAAGTTTTTCTCTCAAAAAGGAAAATATTACGAGTACCTACGTACCTATTACTCTTGTTTGTAAAAAGTAGTTGCAAGGAGGGCCTATTTAATTGTGGGGGTTAGCCCCGTGGCCCGGTTAAGCTCTAGTTGTAATCTGGCTTTCTATGTACACTTATGTTCGTTTCAACAAACGGCCCTGACTGCATGTGCTACTACATTGACTTCATATTGGTTCTCGTGTGACATTATAACCTACTGTTTCATCCTCAATGACTTCTAGTGTTTCATTTGAAGCACAAACATGAGAGAAGGGTCACAGGATCGTAGCCCCGTAAGCTCCTGTTATGCAACCCACATGACAACTCCTAACTCCTGTAAGATAAAACGTTGGATGTCCCTCAGCCAAGTCGATATTTATGCTAGTAGTAATAATTTCCAACTCACACACGCTCAAAACATTACTTCAACTCTCGATAAACACGAACATAAGGTAACACTGGTACTCTTATATGGAAATAATGGAGAACAGCGTATGAAGCCAATTAGGCAATTTTAATAATTTATGGCACATATGACACCTAGATGCTTCTTATGTCCTCGTTTCTATTTCTACTGATTTACAGGCATTCTGTGTTCTAGGACGTTTGATTCAATGGATAGGTACACCTTATGTTAAATGACCTAAAGTTCTACCTTTCTCTAGTTTGTAGCCACTGTTGTCATCATAAGTATAGGGGAACATTGGACCGGTCAGCTGAACTAGAAAACTAAACCGAAGAAAAATATCGAGCATCATGCAAAATATTGTTTGTTCTTGGTGTGCACCACTCACAAGAACAGTGTCAAATAGCCCTGGGTTCCCCTACTTTTCTTTTTTTTTTGCTGACCGAACTTGCTTTGAATTTTCGAGGTGTGTAAAGCTACCTGCGTTTCCCACTCATTTCCTTCTTGACTGAAGTAATTTCTATGAAATAGTTTCATATTTATGTAGGTACCTAAAACATATACCTATTAATCCTAATGCACTCAAAACATACTTATACGTACCTACTGAAAACATACGATATACGTACCTACTGAACTTCGGGCTTAAGACGCTTCATGATATGCCCTCTGTAGGAACGAAAAAGATCAGAAGAATGGCTTCAGCATATTAAAGAAGCAATTTTATGTCCCTCAGTTCACACGTTATGTCCTTGCAATGCTAACTTGCTAACAACTAACAAAGCGACACCTGAGTAATACAATATCGCAAGTCATAAAAATGAAATTTGGCATCCAAAATTTAGAAAAGCATGAAAATAACCTGAGGTCGTAGACCTCCAATCTTCATTTCCAGAAACTAGGTATGTACGTATACTGTGGTCTTTATTTTCGGTGCAGACCACGGGTATTGGGGTTTATTAGTATTCATTAGGTTGTTTCTGGACAACTGGACAGTGTATGAATTTGGCCATGTTTTATTCCAGAAACTAGGTATGTACGTATACTGTGGTCTTTATTTTCGGTGCAGACCACGGGTATTGGGGCTTATTAGTATTCATTAGGTTGTTTCTGGACAACTGGACAGTGTATGAATTTGACCATGTTTTATCTCGGGATTTCCAGAAACTAGGTATGTACGTATACTGTGGTCTTTATTTTCGGTGCAGACCACGGGTATTGGGGCTTATTAGTATTCATTAGGTTGCCTCTGGACAACTGGACAGTGTATGAATTTGACCATGTTTTATCTCGTGTGACAATAATAAAATTATGGCACGGTGGAAATTTTATGATCCAACCACACTGGGATAACCACTTACCAGAGGTAACAGAGGTTTATAATGGTGTCTTGAATCGGTTGAATGAACATTTGGCAAGGCGTATTATTTCACCTACAACCCTTCACCTAAATCCGTCATATTCATATGTGTACATACATACATACCTAAATAGACATTTTCTTCATTTCCTCTGCCTTTCAAGCTGTTTTAATTTTGGCCTTCCTCTTTTCCCCCTCTCCCCCATATCCTCTTTGCTTCTGTCTACCACTTACCAGAGGTAACAGAGGTTTATAATGGTGTCTTGAATCGGTTGAATGAACATTTGGCAAGGCGTATTATTTCACCTACAACAACCCTTCTCCTAAATTTTTGTCATGGAAATTTTCTCCTCTTACCTCTTACTTTGCCGTTTTTATTTTGGCCTTCCTCTTTTACTCCTCTCCCCCATATCTTCTTTGCTTCTGTCTTTCATGAAGTTTCCTACCCCATTTGTCTTCTTTTGCTTTCTTTTTCCATTTGTACAAGAATTTCGTAATTTCCTTTCTTTTGCTTTTGACTTTTCTTAGTTTTCTCTCGTGAATGTTTCACCTTCCGTTATGCCGACCACTCATTCGTTTAGACTTTCTGACCGACCTAACAGTTGGTGTATCCCCGGCCGGAGTTACCCCATTTGTCTTCTTTTGCTTTCTTTTTCCATTTGTACAAGAATTTCGTAATTTCCTTTCTTTTGCTTTTGACTTTTCTTAGTTTCCTCTCGTGAATGTTTCACCTTCCGTTATGCCGACCACTCATTCGTTTAGACTTTCTGACCGACCTAACAGTCGGTGCGTCCCCGGCCGGAGTAGAAAAGGAAAAGTCTTTCAACTGCTCCTCATTGTGTTGTTTTCTACACTTTCTTCCAATCTATTTTCGATCGCTCAAGTCAAGTTCTCAATGGGCCTCACCACTCCAATATAATTATCTGAACCAGACAAAGGCGAACTAGAGTTCTCCATTGGGCCGTGGGGGGCAGCTCGTGGGTAGTTCGGCACATAAAATATTGTGACGGTAGTCATTATTTTACCCGGCTGCTGAGGAGTACTCGTAGGTGTTGAAATGTGTTTATTATTAGCGCCAAGGAAACGAAACATCAATCGTAAGATCATAAAAATAGCAAATTGTGACTCATTAAAGAGCTGTTTACGGCTTAGTTCGAGCTTATTATATTAAACGAATGTTATATCCTGGAATTATTGCCGAGTTGTAATCAAATGACGACGAGAAAAAGTAGAGACAAGAGAGCAAAAAATAAGCAGCACGTCTGAAGAAAACAGTCGCATGAAGGAAGAGAGAAAGAA
Source organism: Diaphorina citri (assembly GCF_000475195.1). Taxonomy (NCBI): domain Eukaryota; kingdom Metazoa; phylum Arthropoda; class Insecta; order Hemiptera; family Psyllidae; genus Diaphorina; species Diaphorina citri. Next base: position 238,189 of record NW_007377465.1, read on the forward strand.
AGAAAGAAAGACAACCTGATTGTCATAGTCGTAGCTTTACGAACAGATGAAATTAAAGAGAGATCTGTTTAAATTAATTCTAGATTACATTATTATGTACACTTCTAAGGATATATATATAAAAACCTGTGACTTTGCTGAAAAATGAACCTGTGACTTTGCTGAAAATCATCCCTAAAGGGAATTTAGCTAAAAACGTACCTAGTCTGAATTATTTTATAGGAAGGTATTATACCTCGTTAGGTACCGAGCTAGCTTGTTACTACCGTAGGCGTAGAGTAGTCTAGATTTCATTTAAAATGTATCATTTTCAAGCTGCGTTTTCATTTTTCATGTCATTAGTTTCATAATACTCGGTATGTTGTTACCTTGTTGGGTATGTAATATGAAATATTTTGTAGCAAATAGATATCTAGCTACTTTGCTGTACGTAGGTTGAAAATGATATTTTCAGCTATGCATCATTTTCAACCTCTGTTTTCATTTTTCCTGTCATTAATTTTATAATACTCGCTATGTTACCTACATTGTTACCTTGCTACGCACCTACATGAGATAATGGTTATACGCATTAGGCAAACATTTTCAAACCTTTGGTCAATGTTTCATTTCCTCTTTTGTCTCCTTCTCCTTCATCACCCCCTCCTTCCCTCTACTTTCAATGTCCCTTGTTATTCCTAGTATGTATTGTTATTTGCCTTCTCTCTCACCTCCTCTTAACGTCCTATGTTATGTTATTCCTTCCTTTTCTTATCCTCTATTCTGTATTATTCTTTATCTTTTCTCTCTCCTCCATCCCTCCCCCTCTTCTTTCTCCTCCTCCTTTATTTTTACCGTTCCATATGTTATGTTATTCTTCTCATCCTCTGTCCTGTATTTATTCTTTGTCTTTTCTCTCTCCTCCATCCTTCTTCCTTCTCCTCCTCCAGTGCTCCTCCACCTCCTCTAATTTTAACGTCCCTTGTGCTTCCTTCCTTTTTCCCATCCCTGTTATCCTGTATTATTCTTTGCCATTTCTACTTCCATACCTTCTCTACGTTTAAAATACAATGCCCGATACCTCGGTTTTCTTCCTCTCTGTGCTTTTGTTACCTTATGTATAAATTGTAACCTTCCCTTCTTCTCTTAACCACCTCCTCCTCCTCCTGTTCTTCCTTCTCTTCCTCCTCTTTCTCTTCTTCTTCTTCCCTCTCCTCCTTTTCCTCTTTCTCCTTCTTTTGCTCTTTCTTCTCTCACTCTTCCTCCTCTCCATTCTCTTCCTATTTGTAATGTAAAGCCGGATCTTTCTCATACTACATTACTGTTATTGTTATCTTCCTCAGTATTCATTCCTTTCCACCTTCCTCTCTTGTTCTCTCCCTCCTTCTCTCTTTTAATCTCTTTTTTCCCTTCCTTATCTCTCTCCCTCCCTCTTTCCTTCCTTCTCTCTCTCTCTCACTCTCTTTTAATCTCTTTTTTCTATTCCTTCCCTATTTCTCCCTTCCGTATCTCTTTCTCTTTCGCTCACTCTCTCTCCCTCTTTCCTTCCCTATCTCTCTCTTTTTTCTATTCCTTCCCTATTTCTCCCTTCCGTATCTCTTTCTCTTTCGCTCACTCTCTCTCCCTCTTTCCTTCCCTATCTCTTTCGCTCACTCCCCTCTCTCTTTTTCTCCCTTTGACTTTTGAACTCTCATCCTATATTAAATGTCTGTTTACTTTTCGTCTGGATTCCGGGAGGGTATCAAACGCTAGATATGTTTTGCTCTTCACGTCTATAGGGATGCTGTGTACATAGTAAGTATCCTTCTTCAAAAACACAACCCCGACCTGTGACTTTGCTGAAAAATGAACCTGTGACTTTGCTGAAAATCATCCCTAAAGGGAATTTAGCTAAAAACGTACCTAGTCTGAATTATTTTATAGGAAGGTATTATACCTCGTTAGGTACCGAGCTAGCTTGTTACTACCGTAGGCGTAGAGTAGTCTAGATTTCATTTAAAATGTATCATTTTCAAGCTGCGTTTTCATTTTTCATGTCATTAGTTTCATAATACTCGGTATGTTGTTACCTTGTTGGGTATGTAATATGAAATATTTTGTAGCAAATAGATATCAGATATTCTGGGTAGTGATAAGAGCTTGAGATTTTATCATAGGTACTTTCTTGAAATTTGCAAGAAGGTGAGTAAAACCCTGGGAGGGAGGGGGGACAAACAAACAATGGGTACCTATTACCTAATGATTTTGATTATTGCTACCAAATTTACTTTGTTGCAACTTGCAACAATTTGGATTAATTTTTTTCCCTCGTTCGTCTATATATTCTCGGGGTTTTCATTAAAGCTCGCCAGACCTAGAGGAAACCTAGTACCCAAAAACAGGGACATTTACATATGTAGGTACATATACTATATCTTCTACACTTACTATTTAATTATTTTCTAGGCACCATCTACAGTAGGTACATGAAAAATGTGGGTAACTTTCCTTTTTTCTGTAATACTCTCACTTTTGGAATGCTCTCAGGAATGCTTAACGTAAACGTACATTTCTCAAGACAAATAAAACGCCTACTAACATATAAAAAAAACCCGGGGGGGGGGGGGACAAACAAACAATGGGTATTGGGTACCTATTACCTAATGATTTTGATTATTGCTACCAAATTTACTTTGTTCCAACTTGCAACAATTTGGATTAATTTTTTTCCCTCGTTCGTCTATTTATTCTCGGGGTTTTCATTAAAGCTCGCCAGACCTAGAGGAAACCTAGTACTATTCACCTTCCGATCGCGTCATACTTGCTTTGTATAGAAACACACTTGATTTCAGCAAAGAGTTGAAAGTGGTGAAGCTGAAAACTCATTTTGTGAATCACTGTCTTTTGTGGTATAATATACCACTGGTATATTGTATCACATAATATGTGTATAGGCACTACATATTATGTAGTGCTTATACATAGCCACATTCAATTCATTATACACGCCACTGGTTAAAGGTTCTACTGATTCTTATCAATCCATCCACACCATTCTTGTTGCTAGGGGAGAAAAATTGACGTCCACTCTGGCAAGTTAGCGTTAAGGTTCTACTGATTCTTATCAATCCATCCACACCATTCTTGTTGCTAGGGGAGAAAAATTGACGTCCACTCTGGCAAGTTAGCCAGTAGTTATCTGAGAAGATCTATTAGTACATTCACTTATAGTCACCGCATGTCAATAACATTGTCACCAACCTGATAAATTTCCACCTTTGTTCCTTGACGTCCTATGTTATGTTATTCCTTCCTTTTCTTATCCTCTATTCTGTATTATTCTTTATCTTTTCTCTCTCCTCCATCCCTCCCCCTCTTCTTTCTCCTCCTCCTTTATTTTTACCGTTCCATATGTTATGTTATTCTTCTCATCCTCTGTCCTGTATTTATTCTTTGTCTTTTCTCTCTCCTCCATCCTTCTCCTCCTCCAGTGCTCCTCCACCTCCTCTAATTTTAACGTCCCTTGTGCTTCCTTCCTTTTTCCCATCCCTGTTATCCTGTATTATTCTTTGCCTTTTCTACTTCCATACCTTCTCTACGTTTAAAATACAATGCCCGATACCTCGGTTTTCTTCCTCTCTGTGCTTTTGTTACCTTATGTATAAATTGTAACCTTCCCTTCTTCTCTTAACCACCTCCTCCTCCTCCTGTTCTTCCTTCTCTTCCTCCTCTTTCTCTTCTTCTTCTTCTTCCCTCTCCTCCTTTTCCTCTTTCTCCTTCTTTTGCTCTTTCTTCTCTCACTCTTCCTCCTCTCCATTCTCTTCCTATTTGTAATGTAAAGCCGGATCTTTCTCATACTACATTACTGTTATTGTTATCTTCCTCAGTATTCATTCCTTTCCACCTTCCTCTCTTGTTCTCTCCCTCCTTCTCTCTTTTAATCTCTTTTTTCCCTTCCTTATCTCTCTCTCCCTCCCTCTTTCCTTCCTTCTCTCTCTCTCTCACTCTCTTTTAATCTCTTTTTTCCACCTTCCTCTCTTGTTCTCTCCCTCCTTCTCTCTTTTAATCTCTTTTTTCCCTTCCTTATCTCTCTCCCTCCCTCTTTCCTTCCTTCTCTCTCTCTCTCACTCTCTTTTAATCTCTTTTTTCTATTCCTTCCCTATTTCTCCCTTCCGTATCTCTTTCTCTTTCGCTCACTCTCTCTCCCTCTTTCCTTCCCTATCTCTTTCGCTCACTCCCCTCTCTCTTTTTCTCCCTTTGACTTTTGAACTCTCATCCTATATTAAATGTCTGTTTACTTTTCGTCTGGATTCCGGGAGGGTATCAAACGCTAGATATGTTTTGCTCTTCACGTCTATAGGGATGCTGTGTACATAGTAAGTATCCATGTACAATGTACATATACTATTCCATAAATAACAAGGATATGCTGCACTGCTGTATCTATCCACAGCAGTGATTCCCAAACTGGGGTCCGGGGGCACTTAAGACTCCCGCAAAGATCACATGAACAGTAAAAGGGCCGCGGAGCGTTCATAATTAAAAAAGGGGCCGCGTAGGAAAAAAAAAAGTTTGGGAACCGCTGATCTACAGTAATCTACAGGGATGCTGTTTTTCCTATTTAAAAATTGAATTTTGAACTCTCATCCTATATTAAATGTCTGTTTACTTTTCGTCTGGATTCCGGGAGGGTATCAAACGCTAGATGTGTTTTGCTCTTCATGTCTATAGGGATGCTGTGTACATAGTAAGTACCTACATCATATATCTATGTACAATGTACATATACTATTCCATAAATAACAAGGATATGCTGCACTGCTGTATCTATCCACAGCAGTGATTCCCAAACTGGGGTCTGGGGGGACTTAAGACTCCCGGAAAGATCACATGAACAGTAAAAGGGCCGCGGAGCGTTCGCAGTTAAAAAAGGGGCCGCGTAGGAAAAAAAAAGTTTGGGAACCGAGATGCTGTTTTTCCTTTTTAAAAAATGAAAGAAAAAAAATTGAGGGCGAGGGAGAGAAGGGAAATTTAATTTAATTTGTTTTTGTTTTTCGTCGAAAGATGGCCACACTACTCGCTTTGCTTCTCATAATGTGAGACTGTCTTGGCGTTTCCGAGTCGAATTTCTTTTGTGAGAAAAACGTAAATAATATGAAAGAAAAGCAGAGGGTGTGGGAGGAGAGAGGAAAAGGAAGATGGTGAGAAATGACACGAGAAAAGGTAGAGACAAGAGAGCAAAAAATAAGCAGCACGTCTGAAGAAAACAGTCACATGAAGAAAGAAAGACAACCTGATTGTCATAGTCGTAGCTTTACGAACAGATGAAATTGAAGAGAGATCTATTTTTTTTTTTTTTTTTTTTTTTTTTTTTTTTTTTTCGTCGAAAGATGGCCACACTACTCGCTTTGCTTTTCATAATGTGAAACTGTCTTGGCGTTTCCGAGTCGAATTTCTTTTGTGAGAAAAACGTAAACAATAAGAAAGAAAAGCAGAGGGTGTGGGAGGAGAGAGGAAAAAGAAGATGGTGAGAAATGACACGAGAAAAAGTAGAGACAAGAGAGCAAAAAATAAGCAGCACGTCTGAAGAAAACAGTCGCATGAAGGAAGAGAGAAAGAAAGAAAGACAACCTGATTGTCATAGTCGTAGCTTTACGGACAGATGAAATTAAAGAGAGATCTGTTTAAATTAATTCTAGATTACATTATTATGTACACTTCTAAGGATATACAGGGTGGTTCGTGATTTGCGAACCACGCTTATATCTCAAAAACGGCTGGGAATTAAGGAATCATGTAGATGAAATTTTGATGATTAAAATGGCTTTTTTTAATTTGCAATTTTTTTTTGCAAAACGGCCCATTTTTTGCCAAATATAGTTCACTCTTATGGGAACCCCCATTTTTTATTTAATTTTTGTAATCAGCATAAAATTTTAATTGAAAAAATGTATTCACTCAAGTTAGCCAGTAGTTATCTGAGAAGAAGATCTATTAGTATATGCTCACTAGTCACCGCATGTCAATAACATTGTCACTAACCTGATAAATTTCCACCTTTGTTCCTTACGCGCCAATCAACCTTGAAATCCGATCAATCTAACGCCTATGTCGTTTGGATCTCAGATGTCACCGAGGCACATAGTTTTGCTGGAGCCTCTATTATAGCGTGAGTACAGTTCTATGTCTTCATGAAATTCGATTTCCGGGTTTCTAGTTTCATTTGTCCATCATAAGTATAGGGGAACATTGGACCGGTCAGCTGAACTAGAAAACTAAACCGAAGAAAAATATCGAGCATCATGCAAAATATTGTTCGTTATTGATGTACTCGACTTTCAAGTATGTGTCAAGTAGCCCTGGGTTCCCTTACTTTTCTTTTTTGCTGACCGAACTTACTTGAATTTTTGAGGTAAGTAAAGCTTTAATTTTGGCCTTCCTCTTTTCCCCCTCTCCCCCATATCCTCTCTACTTCTGTCTTGAAGTTTCCTACGCCATTTGTCTTCTTTTGCTTTCTTTTTCCATTTGTACAAGAATTTCGTAATTTCCTTTCTTTTGCTTTTGACTTTTATTAGTTTACTCTCGTGAATGTTTCACCTTCCGTTATGCCGACCACTCATTCGTTTAGACTTTCTGACCGACCTAACAGTTCGTGTGTCCCCGGCCGGAGTAGATTTCATCCTCAATGACTTCTAGTGTTTCATTTGAAGCACAAACATGAGAGAAGGGTCACAGGATCGTAGCCCCGTAAGCTCCTGTTATGCAACCCACATGACAACTCCTAACTCCTGTAAGATAAAACGTTGGATGCCCCTCAGCCAAGTCGATATTTATGCTGGTAGTAATAATTTCCAACTCACATACGCTCCAAACATTACTTCAACTCTCGATAAACACGAACATAAGGTAACACTGGTACTCTTATATGGAAATAATGGAGAACAGCGTATGAAGCCAATTAGGCAATTTTAATAATTTATGGCACATATGACACCTAGATGCTTCTTATGTCCTCGTTTCTATTTCTACTGATTTACAGGCATTCTGTGTTCTAGGACGTTTTATTCAATGGATAGGTACACCTTATGTTAAATGACCTAAAGTTCTACCTTTCTCTAGTTTGTAGCCACTGTTGTTATGTTGTTTTTCAACTGTATAAACAAAACACTATTATTTAATATTATCTTAAAAACATGGGAAAAACAAGCTTTCCAATCCACCATACATGTATTTTTTGCACCACACCGTAGCTCACAAGTTGCTTTGATTGCTTTTATTAGGCCATTTTGCTTACAAAATTTACAACCTGGCCGATTGAGTTCAAACTGGATACGCAAATTTTGAGTAACAATTAACAATGGTATGAATGTACTCGTTTTATTCTCTATCAAATTTATTTACTTTGAAATTCTCAGTTCACTTATTTATTTTCCATTGCTTTTGCTTTTTGTTCTGGGTGGTGGTATAGTCAGCAGTTGTGGTCACATAGCTCGCATCAGAAGGACAGGGGTGGTTCATAATTCCGCTTACTTGGCCTCGATTGAGTCCCTGGAATCAAGTTCCACGCTAGATGATACACCCGGTAGAGGCAATGGGCAGCTCAGGCGGCAGAGGTCCAAATGCGGCACTTTATCTTCGACTGGTAAGTACCCCTTTGTACAAATGTCCCAAAATCCCCAGTTTGAAATAACCAGAAATCCTATTGAATGATGAGGTACTCTGCTAAATGCATGGTAAAACTGTGTCCAAGTCCACACTTAGTCGACGCCGTCGATCGACTCGGTCGATGTCGACTGATACCGTACACTGCCTCGACAACATAGATTCCCTTCTTCACCTCGTCGATGGACGGCGTCGACTATGTGTGGACTGTGGACACAGCACAATGTAGGTGATTTCTGTGGTTCTATTATTCCTTGTCATAAGTAACTCAAAGAAATTCGATAGACAGTGTCTTCCCTTATGATTCTGAGGAATATAGGAATAAAAATAAACCCAAGTCAATATACATATTAAGCTCATGTGAGTTGGAGCAATGGAGCACCTTTTCTAGATAACATATACCTTTTGATTGTAACTCAACTCAAATTTCTATTCTTTTGGAAAGTTCCCCTTCAGGCTAGATTAAGACGGCTGTTTTGGGCCTAACTATCACTGAGAGAAGGCCCGCGAGGCATTCTAGCCTGGGGGATATGAAATCTTGAATTTTATTGAAGAGCTTGAAATTATCTATTAAGCTCATGTGAGTTGGAGCAATGGAGCACCTTTTCTAGATAACATATACCTTTTGATTGTAACTCAACTCAAATTTCTATTCTCTTGGAAAGTTCCCCTTCAGGCTAGATTAAGACGGCTGTTTTGGGCCTAACTATCACTGAGAGAAGGCCCGTGAGGCATTCTAGCCTGGGGGATATGAAATCTTGAATTTTATTGAAGAGCTTGAAATTATATATCCTTAGTATTTATACCTAGTGGATATTGTTTATGTATGTAGCTACCTAGCTACTATCATAGTAGTAAATTGTTTTGACTATTATTTGTTTATGTTGGATTACACCTGCATCTACCGAGACGGATTCATTTTATTGACTTGCAAGTGGCAATTTTCGTTTCAGTCCAAATAGAAAGTATTTTTTAATAAACTATATGTTGGATCGAATGCAAGCGATTAATAGTTGATTAAAAAAAATCTAAACAATACTTGTGTTGTTCGAGCTAAATACTGTGTCAGTTGGATTACACCTGCATCTACCGAGACGGATTCATTTTATCGACTTGCAAGTGGCAATTTTCGTTTCAGTCCAACTAGAAAGTATTTTTTAATAAACTATATGTTGGATCGAATGCAAGCGATTAATAGTTGATTAAAGTTGGATTACACCTGCATCTACCGAGAAGGATTCATTTTATCGACTTGCAAGTGGCAATTTTCGTTTCAGTCCAACTAGAAAGTATTTAATAAACTATATGTTGGATCGAATGCAAGCGATTAATAGTTGATTTTTTCAACTGTATAAACAAAACACTATTATTTAATATTATCTTAAAAACATGGGAAAAACAAGCTTTCCAATCCACCATACATGTATTCTTTGCACCACACCGTAACTCACATGTTGCTTTGATTGCTTTTATTAGGCCATTTTGCTTACAAAATTTACAACCTGGCCGATTGAGTTCAAACTGGATACGCAAATTTTGGGTAACAATTAACAATGGAATGAATGTACTAGTTTTATTCTCTATCAAATTTATTTACTTTTAATATCTCAATTCACTTATTTATTTTCTTACTGCGTCGTTTCTAGAAATTATACCCGAAGAATCATTACGATATTGCCAAGTGCATTGTATGCAAATATGATTATGCATTTCTCAGTGGTGGATCATTGGGCGTGCTTTTTAGGTACCTATATTACCTAGGTAATTCAGTTCTGCATCCTGACACAATTTATTCTTCCAGGGGGTGGTGGTATAGTCAGCAGTTGTGGTCACATAGCTCGCATCAGAAGGACAGGGGTGGTTCATAATTCCGCTTACTTGGCCTCGATTGAGTCCCTGGAGTCAAGTTCCACGCTAGATGAAACACCCGGTAGAGGCAATGGGCAGCTCAGGCGGCAGAGGTCCAAATGCGGCACTTTATCTTCGACTGGTAAGTACCCCTTTGTATGTCCCGAATTCCCAATTTGAAATGACCAGAAATCCTATTGAACGATGAGGTACTCTGCTAAATGCATGGTAAAACTGTGTCCACTCAAATGACGCGAATGAAGGTCCTATTAACGACTCTGTATGGGAAGATAATTGTCGTTTGTCAAGGGCAATCAGGAAGGCTTGTGGAAGTTGTCCCTACATAGGTTTCGGAGTGGGCTTTTTGTTTATGACCTCATGGGTGCTTCTGCCTGAAATTCCTATATACTAACTCAACATTCGCCACTGGATCTCATGTGCATAACCTCGCACCAGTCGCACATCACTGCAATTCCTCAGCTGTACTATAACATAGTTACCAATAGCATACAATATCCTATAGCCATGTGCATAACCTCGCACCAGTCGCACATCACTGCAATTCCTCAGCTGTACTATAACATAGTTACCAATAGCATACAATATCCTAAGTCCACACTTAGTCGACGCCGTCGATCGACTCGGTCGATGTCGACTGATACCGTACACTGCCTCGACAACATAGATTCCCTTCTTCAATTCGTCGATGGACGGCGTCGACTATGTATTGTGTGGACTGTGGACACAGCTTAATAATAATAATAATAATAGTGCTTATTTATACTACTCGCATAGGACTGACAAGTCCCTTACTCCAGCAGTAGGCTACTACTATTATTGTGGTCAAATTCTCAAATTATATTGAGGATAAAATTCCATACCTCGGCTTAGTAGGCTACTACTATTATTGTGGTCAAATTCTCAAATTATATTGAGGATAAAATTCCATACCTCGGCTGGGATTGAAACCACTACTATTATTGTGGTCAAATTCTCAAATTATATTGAGGATAAAATTCCATACCTCGGCTGGGATTGAACCCACGCTTTCCTGTTTACCAGGCGAGCGCCTTGATCACTACACCACCGAGGCAGG